>NC_046968.1:23506947-23614447 GCF_009769545.1 Cyclopterus lumpus
TTTAACGTGCATCTGTCTGTCAAATAGCATCTGTCCATTGAACATAGCTGAGTCCAGAGTCAAGAAGAAGGCCACGGCAAAGATATAAAGCATTACTCTGTGCTCTGTTTGTGTGTATATGTGTGTATGCAACTCTAAAGGATACATATTGCCTGCAGAGCCTCGAGTGACTGTTCGAAAGTCACTGTTCCCATCCCGCGGCTCTTGCCATCTTTATCCTCCTTTACATCGGCTCGCTTCACCAAGCCTGCCATGCCAAACACCTCCTTCAACTTTTTCCAGCCCACCTTGAAATCCAGCTGTAAAACAATACAATGCTATTTTAATAAGCAAGAATAATCATCACTAGCGAGATTTGGATACCGCTTGCAGTATGTTCTCACATTGGCCACAAACACTGTGGTGCCCAGTCGTCCGGCCTGCAGTGCATGAATGACATCAGGTGGGATGTTGGGGTTGTTGGCAATGGAGGGCGGGACGTTCATCCCACCAGGCCCCATGTCCTGCCCACAACCTCCCTGTTGACCTCCTCCCATGCGCTGCAGCACACGCCGAGCATGTTCCCCATCAGGATCCTTGGAAGAAAATACAGAAAAATTGACTTCTGATCTCAGACAATATGGCAAATCAAGATAATCATGAAGAATTGGTCAGGCAACAGTTGTAAAACAAATTTAAAAAAAGACAATTATACGATACAATTCTACCCGTGATTGCATTATCTGGTGATATTCCAGTGCATCATATCTCTAGTCCCACTATGTGTGGATCTGATGTAAAACTGCTACATCTTTCAAACCTTGTATGGATACAATCTAAATAAAGGCCACAAGCAAAGTAAAATCAATGTTGAAAAGAAGGCCTAAATGTACTGGGCAGAATTTCAGTCTACAGTAACAAGATAGAAACACTGAAACACAACTTTATACCCACCACTAGTCTGAAACTAACTAAATGCAATTAATATAGTGAACAAAATAAGGTTATTTACATCTTGAAACCCAAACAAGAAGTTGTTAAAGAAAACTATATAATCAAAGTTTTCAGTTTTGAGGTAATCATTTGACCATATATTGCACTCACCTCCTTGATGTTTAGCGGCCTTCCACTCAAATCATGCTTATTCATAGTTTCTATTGCCTTTTTCACAAACTCCTCGTCTTTGAACTCCACCACACTATTGAATCAGGAAAACAAGAGGCAAAAGATGACGCCATGCACATGTGAGAAAATAAAGAAAAGTAGTTATGTGTTCATGAAAATAAGGTAGTGTCTTACCCACAACCCTAACCAGGGGGTATCATGGGAGTCCAGGTCACACACAGCCAAAGTTGAGGGAGTGAACACAATACAGTTAAAAAGGCAAGACAAAGCAGTGGAACATTATAAATCTAATGCATCAACATGCTTCTAGTATTTTCTAAAGTCCATGTCGGCAATATTTAGCCCACGAGTTTAAGCCAGCAGCTTTTTGGTTGCGTTTTAATCTACTGCAAAGTAGGAGCACTTTTTCTTCAATTATTATCTCAAGCAATGTTGAAAATTAATACAACAATGTTTTTCGTTTGTTTTTGTGAACACATTTACCATTAACAGATACCTATGCATTGCAATTAATGTAAGACATTTTAATGTTTTGAACTGGACACAAATAAAAACAAAATTGCATTAACAAATGTATTTCATACATGGTTTAGGATTAACCAGTTTTACCACTGCAATAATGACAAATGGCGTGGTCCATCTTTACATCTACAGTATGCATTTTGCCATTCAATACAAGAACATAATTTTAAAAAAGGCACTACAGGATCATTCAAGACTGATGTATTCCTTTGAAGAGAGAGCTGTGCCATATAACAGAATTGTCAAATAAGATTTTGAGACATGAGGGTCAATCAATAAGACAAATCACACAACCCACATTTCCCTTTGGAAAATGGCCAAACAAACAAACTTTTACACCAATTGAAATAACAACAACAAAAGCAAAAGTGCACTCTTAGGTGAGCTCATTAGGCTACTTTTCCAAAATCAACAGGACATCTCCCTTTCAAATGAGTATCAATCATTAGCCAACTATCAGGCTCTAAACACAACCCAGAGTATCTCCAGTTCAGTAACTTAGTAAGACCCAAAGGATCAGAACCTAAAAGAGCACTTGATTAATGAGAGCCTGCTGAGGGCATTTAAAACCTCGTGCAGCAAGTTGGCCACATCACTTACCCTTGACTTTCCTTCTCCATCCTTAAAGAGCTCCACGTATGTAACCTCACCAACTACATGAGACATACAAAGGAAAAATACCAAAAGAACAAAAGTAATTTGAGTCACCAAGTCGTCAAGTCGCCGTTGGCCTTGGCAATGCCGCTACAGATGGAGATGTCCCATTAATGATCAACAGCCAGCCCAGACAAACATCCCACCAGACAACACCATGCCTTTCTGGGCAGTGACTGAGACACCCAAAGGCCAAGGCCAGAGAGAAACACAGCTACATTAAACCTGGGAAATTCAAAAGACTTCAACATGATGAGTTTGTCAACACATTCCATTCATGGCAGTTCAGTTTCAAGCTGTCCGTCGAGCTTTTAAAAAGGCTTCTTGAGACCCCGTATTTCAGATAGTAAAACATCACAATATTTTCATTGATATAGGTCAAGATTCACCTTGCAACAGATGCAACAAAATCATTCAACAATCAATTCTACTTCTGGTTTGAGGTTACATTTTGGAGCTAACAATGCCATAAAACAAGTGACAATGTAACTACGTTCCATTTCTCACAGACATATCAGCCAAAACTAAATTGGTGTCCATCCAAAAAATGTAGTAAAACTCCAATAACCTAGTATCACACTATGTTGGTTCCCCAATATGTGCTAGAAGTACATCCAGAGAAAGCTACAAACTAATTGACTACTGCTAGAAGCAGGGTGCAACACCTGGTAAAAGAAAAAGGGAAAAAGGGTCAAGAACTTCTTATCAGCTGAAGTCATAGAGAGATGGGAGCCACCATCCCAATCACTGGGGACATTACCTTTCTCACGCATTAGATCTTTAATTGCCTGCCACTTCATATCATAGGGGATGTTGCTGATAAACACACGATTCCTATGGGAACCCTTCTTTTCTCCAGCATGTTTGTCTTTGTAGGGATGGAAGCGGTTCCCTCTTCTGCTCCCAGAGGACTTCTCTTTAGCATCAAACTTTTCTTCGGGAGGCTTAGTTTCGTCAGCATCCCTACAAAATGCATAAAGCTACAAGTCAGACAACAGCCTATTTCAAAACATTCGGGGATCACATAAACATCAAAAGATCAACAATGTTATGTATATTACTGCATTATTAATTCATCATATTATACGTTTGGCATTTAGGTGGTAATGTGTTGTTTTATGTTCACATATGTATTTCTTTAATAGAAAAGGAATGGAGCAGCTCTTAAAATGTTACATTAAAAAGGCACTACTTACCTTGAGGGCATATAGACCAAAAGGTACTAGGCAGCATAAAACCGGAACACGTGTACTTTTATACAGACCTTTGGAACATGGATACGTGGTAGGCCAATATTGGATTCGTAGAGTGTATGGGAAGATTATTTGGCAAATAATTTGCCTTTGTACTTGTATCGTTAAGTAAAATTCAACAATTGCTTACCTAAAATACATTTCTATTTTGCTGGTTAAAAAATAAAAAAATAAATAAACGTTTGCTGCATGTAGTTTATTGTAACCAAACTCAATTGAATTAAATCTAAATTATTTATATACATGATTTATGGTGAAAATAGTTTTTTTTTTCTTCTTTCTTGGCCTCGTATTATTATTATTATTGTCACGCTCAGATCTGGAAAAAGTCATTCATGCACTAATTTTCTCTCGACTCGACTACTGCAACTCCCTCCTTTCCGGCATAAATCAAAAATCCATCTCCCGCCTCCATCTAGTCCAGAATGCAGCAGCTCGGTTTCTGACTGGTTCTAACAGACGGCTTCACATTATTCCAGTCGTGGCCTCTCTCCACTGACTCCCTGTTATTTTTAGAATTGATTTTAAGATTTTGCTGATCACTTTTAAAGCGCGCCTGGGTCTGGCCCCCAGCTACATCATTGAAATGTTAGCCCCATATGAGCCTTAGATCCTCCGGTGGGGCCCTTCTGGCCATTCCAAAGTTAAGGCTCAAATCAAAGGGTGACTGGGCTTTTGCCATCAGAGCCCCTAGACTTTGGAACGACCTACCTGAGGGGATAAGACTAGCAGAATCAGTAGCTTCTTTTAAATCACTTCTTAAAACCCATTTTTATAGGACTGCTTTTAAGTGATGTCGTCCTTTTATTTCCCCTATTTTAGTTTGTCTGTTCTGCTTTATTTTGTATTTGTAATTTTCTATTCCTCTATTGTGTTCATTGCCTGTATGGCATTGTCTCCTTTGCCTCATGTATTTTCTGAAATGTTTACTTGTATTGATGTTATGTTTTTACCTTGCTTCTATGTAGAGCACTTTGTAAACTCTGTTTTTAAAAAAGGTGCTATATAAATAAATGTATTATTATTATTATTATTGTAAAACATGTTATCGACTGTAACAAAGCCCTCTGGTTACGTGAGCTCGCGTCGTTCAACGTACACCAGCTTACAGTGAAGCCCCGCGGAGCCGTTAGCGGCTAACGTCACGCACAACGAAACACGTAACCTAACGTTACAACTGAGTAACTCACGCCAGCACGGGCTATTCAATGTTTCCCGTTGGTCGAAAGGGTTAAGATGGGTTTATCTCGTTGATCTAACGAGCGTAAGTTAACGCTACATTTCAGGTTTCTGTTACGCAAAACTAGGGATTAACTAGCACCCCTATACTTGATTAAGGTTGGCCCATTGTACCATGATTAACGTCATGGCAACAACGCTCCGTAACGACAGAAAACAAAATGTACTTTTGGCGTCGTGTGAGCCACGAACCCAACATATAATCACACGGGTGCTTTGCGGTGACAGTGATTGTCAACAGACGTGAGAGGCTTCTGGGCTAACAATAGCTAGCTAGCTAGCATCACAGGACTCCATTTTCGCTAACGGCTGCACAAGCGGCGCGGACAGAACAAACGTCATTTTCACTAACGTTTTCACGCCGTTGGGCGTTTCTATGGACGTGCCCTCGGATTCGGACTTGACGGATTCGGTGGACCCCTCTTGGTTCGACTCCTCTTGGTTCGGCTCTTCTTGGTTCGGCTCCTCGTCGAGAACTATAACATCTGCCATGTTGAGATTCGTTCTCCCTCAACGCAAGATGCCCCTGTTGTCGATGCGCAGTTCAAAATGTGACGCGAGATTTGCGGCTCCCAACGCGAGATTTTGAACTTTGCTGTTGCTAAGCAGCATGAATGGGAAACAATATAACAGGGACAGGAGTCAGTACGATGGGAGAATAAACTCAAATAAAATGGAGGGAAAATTTAGCATTGTTCCAGGTTTAGTAGACCGTTGCAGGGTGAATGAGAGAGTGAGGGAGTAACTAAATAAGTGTGAGCAGAAAGTATCCCGTCCTAATGTCTGCCTGAGTGGTATAGAAAGCCTGGATATTTGAAGTATCGCCTCTATCAGGAAGACCCTGAATACTCTTTGTTATGCTAATGATATAGTGCATGATGAGCCAAGCCTATTCATAATTCCGGAAACTATATTGATCAAAGCACTTTTACTTTGCAGGGAGAATAATTAAGTTGTCTTTATACAATATGCTTTGACATTTGTAGATAATCTTCCCAGCAAGTCTGTGTAGATTCCCACCACCAAAACAAACCACTTCAATTCTAATTTGAACAATTCAATATCATAAATGTAAGCTGCACAGTAAGTATTATTTAGACATTTAACACAATTTTTGTCAGATTTAAGGGTAAATGTATGTAAATATAGGTTTCCATAGGTTTGTTTGTTTTTCCTTTGAATCTTCACAGCAAAGACATTTTAAAGTCACTTTTGGGCATACCCATTTACATGTCTGATTCCTATACTGATATTTTGATTCAGCCTTTTAGTTTTTGCTGCATACTGTAGCCACAAACTCAACAATTGATGCAACATCACTTTGGAAGATAAATAAATGTTTTTGCTTTAATCAGGAACTGATGCCACATGGTTCGATGGACGGATTGCAACATCTTTCAATTACAACCATAGATCAGGTGGACCTGTAACATAGCAGGGACGTTGACCTTCAACATACGTACAAGTATTGCTCTGTAAATGTAAACCAGGTCAATAAACTGATAATACATTCTCTTGATTGTTAGTTTTCATGGTATGATTTTGAAGCTTCCCTAAAATTAAGTGAAAAACATTTCAAGTACCTCCTCACGTTTGTAATTTATTAATTTGTTGCAAAAACCAGAGTAATCTCACTGTACTGGCTTCCTTGGAAACACACAATACTTAATTTGTTTCCACTGTAAGACAAAAAAACAAAACGAAAACACAGTCAGTAATGTAACGTCATCATTTTGCAAGCAACAAATATAGTCAGACTGTAACATTGTTGTTTATTTATGGTCTGATACCACAAAGTAACATTCAAAGATTATTAAATCATTTTTGGGGGTTCATATTTGTGTAACTTTATTGGCAACAATAGCTGTACTTCTCCTGTCGTTTACACTATGATATGCACAATCACCTTGAAAATATGTCTTTAATAACAATATTGCAGATTATTGAATGTATTGTAAAAAGCCATGTACATTTAATTAAGTTGTGGGCACCAGTCAAACTGAGGGAGGAGGCCTAATAAAGTATTTAAAGTCTTTGCAACTTCCCTGCATCTATCTTTGTACTGGTTTGTACATGTGTCGAGTTCATTAACATTAAAAGGGGCACTGTGAGTGCAGTTCATAGAATCATTGTTTTACAGTTCTCAATATCAGTTCTGCTCTTGGCCTGTTGTCTGGCTGAGATAAAATTCTAACAATCTGTATCATGTTGTAGTCACGGGGTAGTATTTAGAAAAGGCTTTATGCAACAGTTGTAGATTGCCTTGACGGTTCCTCTTACTGAGCCAAAAGAGTCCAAAGCACATCAGCACACCTTGGCACTTCAACTCCAAGATAAAACAAAATCTCAAGCACCGCCTTTTTCCACCTTTGTAACATAAAAAAAAAAATCAGGCGCAACTTGTCTCAGAGCAATGCAGAACAATTACTTTACGCATTTCTTACTTCTTGACGAGATCACTGCAATTCCGTATTATCAGGCTGCTCTAATAAGTCTCCTAAATATCTCCAGTTGCTGCAGCTTGTTTACTAAGAACAATTAAGAAAAGAGATCACATTACTCCTGTATGAGCTGCTCTGCACTGGCTCCCTGTAAAATCAAGAATCACATTTAAAATTCTTCTCCTCACCTACATAGCCTTGATAGGTGAGGCACCATCATATCTTAAGGAGCTTGTAGTACCATATTACCCCACTAGAGAGCTGCACTCACTAAATGCGGGGCTACTTGTGGTTCCTAGAGTCCTAAAAAAGTAGGATGGGAACCAGAGCCTTCAGTTATCGAGCTCAACTTCTATGGAACCAGCTCCCCAGTCCGGGTGGCAGACACAGTCACCACATCTAAGAATAGACTTAAGGCGTTCCTCTTTGATAATGCTTATAGTTTGGGCTGGTTCTGGTTTTCCCTGGTCCAGCCCTTAGATACGCTGCGATAGGCCTAGACTGCTGGGGGACATCTTAGGATACACTGAGCTCCTCTCTCCTCTTCTCTCTCTCCTTCTGGACGAATTCACGCACCAATAATGCACATTAACTCTGCTTCTTCCCCGGAGTCACCTACTGCTATTATCATTATTATTATTATTATTATTATTAGTTGCATTGCTATTAGTATTGACAATGCCATTACTGCTTTTATTATCATTGTTACTATACTACATCCATTACTTTTTCATCATGTTGTTCATTCTGTACTCATGACTTCTGCTCCCGAAGGTTTCTCCCCCCGTTAAAGGTTTTTTGGGGGGAGTTTTTCAGATGTGAGGTCCTGGGACAGAGGATGTCGTATGTGTACAGATCGTAAAGCCCTCTGAGGCACATAGTAATTTGTGATTTTTTTAATTTAAAAACACATTGAAACACACTTGAAAGATGTAATGAGGGCATTTCCGAAGCACATTTTCTAATGTAAATCATTGAACATTTTCACACGAATAGGCCTCTGAAATCCTCTCTATAAATGACATTCAACTCACACTGTCTGTAACTTGATCCCACACTGTTGACTGTGACGTTATGCAAGAGTTTACCATTTTGACCTTGTCTTTTAAATTGATGAGTGCAACGAGGTAAAATGTCTAACGATTTTATTGTCTGTACAATGTGTGACATCTCCTCATCCAAGAACTGTCCTTGAAATAAATAGGACATCAAATTGAGTAGCTGACTCATTTGACAAATCACAGCGCTGTCACACTACCATGATTTCTAACCAAGCACAGCCACGTATTAGCAGCGCAGCAGGACTACAAAATTCTGTCTGACCCAAGAAAAAAAAACTTTTAAAATAAAAGTAAATGCGACGGAGGTTATTCATCTCTGTGTTTATGTTCTCTCAGGGATTTCTTTCTTCTGTTTACAACCCAACAAATTAAAATAAATGGAGCTCTCTGTGATTGCACATCAAATACCAGTGATCACGACCATCTCCCTCATGGCATGCCTTATCCTTAGATCTGAGTCACTGCGCCACAGTGACAGAAACTACATTGCTGATATGAATTTGCACCGCATAACAACGAAACCGATGGTCAGAAGCTTCACTGCTGCATTCTGTTAGAGCAGCCAATCAGATGACCTGCTGTTTTCCTATACAATACTGCTTTTCATTCACTCCAGTAAATACCAGTCTCTTCTCCCTCATTTCCAGGGAGCTTACTTTCGTAAGCCTTTAAGCAGAAGGGGCTAATTCAATTTGACCACTGCAAACTGCAGTAATTAAAAACACATCATCAAATCAGGCTTGGAGGATAATGCTGTGATGTACCAAAAAAATACCATTGTAGCAGCATTTACTAGCCAAGAGCGGTAAGAGGCAACATTTCTACTGTTGGCTAAGCCATGATATTTTTGTCACATTTTGGTGTAATCTTTAAAAAATATATATTTTTTAGAAAAGCCAAATAAAGGCAGGGGAGGGGAGTATGAAGAGAGCAGAAAGAAAAAAAGAGGCGGACTGCTTGTTTATGCTGCTGCATCCGTCCCGGTGTTGCTGAGGAGGGGAATGTTGTGAATGACTGAGGCAGCAGAGCAGCGGAGTGAGACTAACAAGTGGTTGCCATGCAGCACGAGCAAGCGTGCCTGCTTCTGGAGGGAGAGATAGAGAAACAGAATGATATGGAGTAGGAGGCAGCAAGTAAAGGAGGAGAGGAGCTGTGTCTCCGAGTAGAGACACATATCATAGCTTGATCAAGCACCTCCCTCGCCTCCTCGTTTCTGTCTTCATCTCAAGCTTTTTATTTAGATGGGAGGTTAGCCTCGCACATGCAGCGTGTCAGTGATGGACGGATTCGTGGATATGTGTTCCATATGGGCTCCAAGGATAAGGAGTCGGCCATGGGAAACAGCAGCAACAGGTCTGTGAGGATGGAACGATCATGACGGTGAGATGCCTGCTTTTACTCCCTCACACATCCTCACTTAAGAATCTGTTCATGCAGTCTCTGTCTTTCACCCTACCTCACTCCCTTGCGCACTCTCACTCTCACTCTCACTCTCGCACCATGCATACTTGTGCAGAGTCCCGCTCATCACCCTACTTCCTTCACCCTCGTCTGTCTTTCCCAATTCCCCCCCACCCCCTTTTCTCTCACTCGAGCCACTTGCTGCTTGAGTTCATATGAAAGATTAAGGAGGAACAGAATGACAGGAGCAGACTTCCACTTGTGGGGCTACACCATTTTCCCGATTATGTTTGGTCAATCCCTGTCCCTTTATGGTCTACTGGAATGACGCTGTCTGGCAGGCATCTGCTCGCACGCAACAGGTAGAGAGCCCTCTCTTCTAAACCAAACATACATCACATCCCATTTTCATGAGATGTGACATTTTCATTGACACTTTACTGCTTTGCCTGTGTTTAACATCTGGCTATGCACTGCGACATACTGTAATTCTAACCCGGCTTGAAGGGATGTCGCTCATATTACTGATCCCATTTGCCTGCAGTCTCCCTCACTCTTATGTTTTTGTTTGCTTTTTGTAATTTTCTCCAAAATTCCTAGAGGAGCAGAGTGAGAGAGAGACAGAGAGAGACACACAGAGAGACTGAAGTCATCTGTTTGATACCACATTCAAAAGAGGCTATTTATAGCTACCTTTAACCCTTCACGTTTCATGGTCATTTCAAAACATTTAATTGTGGAATTTCTGTATTTTCGCCTTCCCATATCTGTTATTTCCCCCAGCCGACACAGTGTATGCATTATACGTGACTCATATTTAAATAGGTTGCTTAAATGGATCCTCACTGCAGAGGAGGCAAGACAGGACTCATCTGCAGCCATCACGTAATCTCTGTCCAGGTAACATGCAGGCTTCAAAACGCCTGAGCCTATCGGAGGAGAGATGAAGCACCTGGATGTTGGTTTGCCATGTGTAGCGTCCACTACAACCACTCCCTTGCTGCCATGAGCGGAAACGACATGATGGCGCACTCTCTGACTCTGGAGCAGAAGACAGCGTTTGCCTTCGTGGGGATGCTCCTGGTGTTCCTGGGGCTGCTGATAGTAAGGTGTTTCAGGATCCTGCTGGACCCCTACAGCAGCATGCCTTCCTCCAACTGGGCCGATGGCATCGAGGGGCTGGAGAAAGGGACGTTTGAGTACGCCCTTACTTAACACAGGGACACACACATCCATGGATGTCCTCATAAACAGAAATGCCTATAGACACACACACACGGATACAATTTGCACACATTCAAACACACGCAAGCCAGAGCCCTGCGCAACCATTGCACCTGACCCGCCATTAAGACATCTCTCTGTGACGGACCGAACCAAGAGACCGAAGCTGTGTATATAGTGTTCAATGTGTGCGCACTTTTAGTTTAGAGTCTCCCTGCTGTATGTGACTAGATGTCTGTTGTTGTGTGTGTGTGTGTGTGTGTGTGTGTGTCTGAGCGAGTGTGATGCAAATGCTGTGTCATATTCTTTTGCCCTTCTGCCAAGGGGGGAGTGGGGAGTGTTTCAGCTCATCAATTTACAGAGAAATGGCTGAATCTCCCTCTGACAAGTTGAATGTCTGTGGAAGATGAGAGGTGGATGCTCGCGGGACAAAGTGGGGGAGTAGGGTGCAACGTGGGTTTATTCAGATGTATTTTAAAGACTCAGGGACAAGATTCCTTACGTGAACTCAGAATGGGAAACAGAGTGGCCCCAATGTTTATGGTTGGATACAGGGTATTATGTCTAGCTAGTGCTTTGTGGAGTATTCAAATCCAATCTGTTGGCGATCCAAAGGAATGCTGCTGCCACTGTCTGTGTACAGATTGGTCTTTTTCGTGGCATCATGCATTGAACAAACTGTGATTTACAATATGGGGTTATGGATTCTAAATGACGCAAGCGACGCAAAGTCCAAACTGTTCACTTGTGATAGCGTGTCTGCGAAGACATCCGATGACGTTGCTATATGGACTGCCAAGTGTTCCTGTCTGTCGAGCGTTCGGTCTGAAGGTTGGCCGATGCGACCAAGCCAAAGAACTTTAAAGGGAGACGAGGATTGGAAACTAGGAAGGACTCGCTCGCTCTGCACTGCTAGTTTTCTAATGACGGGGATAAACTCTCACTACCTGTCTGCAGAGGAAAAGGTCACATGGAAAAAAAAGGGGTGGGATGTCTGTCAGCGCTGGACGTGAACATCTTTTTCCTCTTATTCTCAGCCATCCTCACCCTTTCTCACCTGCTCTCCTCCAGACAGAGGAAGGGCAGTCGAAAAAATTGGAGATTCTGTAATACGGCAGACTGGTATTGAGTGTTCCTTCGCTAATTTCTACGGTCTACGGTTTCTCCTTAGTGCTGTGAATCTGCCTTACTGTGACCTTCAAGGGGTTAATGTGCCTTCATCTAGAAACATTAGAGCACCTGTTTGGGCGTGCATGTGTGTGCGTGTGCGTGCATGCGTGCGTGCGTGCGCACACGTGTGTGTGTGGCATATCATGATGACAAATAGTGCACCTCCTGACCTGTTGCTTACTCAGCTGGTAGTAGAGCTTTCTCATTGATAGTAGAAGATAATAGTTTTGATTCAACGATGTGAAATAAATAGAATTTCTTTCATTTAAAGTATTTCTTATCTTGGTCTTTTTGGGTCTCCTATTGCAATCTGCAGAGCATGTGTGTGTGTGTGTGTGTGTTTGTGAGATCAGTTTTACAAATTAGCATGATTCTTTCGGGGACAGCCTTGGGTGCAGAGGTGCAGAATGCATCTAAAAATGTCCAGCCTTTATGTCTTCTCTGCCTCTGAACTCTGCCGGTAGTTGTCTCCAGCGTCACTGTGGCAACCGACAGAGAAGGAGCAAGTGGGTGCATTCCAGCGACACAAAGAGACAATCCAAATTTTAAGAATCCTGAAAGGAGTGGATTCTCACACAGGAACTTGTCGTGTGTGTGTGTGTGTGTGTGTGTGTGTGTGTGTGTTCACACTCTGAAGCGAGACCACCACGCACATGTCCCTCGACACACGTCACTCATCAGGAATGCGATCATTATTGCACCATTGTCTTCCGTCACCTATGTGACACCGTTATCTGAAATCCATTTTTAGTGGAAAAAACCCGAGCCCGTTTGCTCCTTAGCCGACAAGCCCACTTACCTCCAAACAATAACTGACCCAACTAGTAAGAAGGGTTGTAAATCTATTACATTTCCATTGTTTTTTCATCCCTCAGATTTCAATACGTTGTCTGAAGTTTATTTTAAATACCAATCCCTTCCCTTCTGTGATTAGAACAAAGTGAGACAACTGACCTCCTCTATGCAAACAAAAGGAAGAATTATTAGGAAATTGTACAGTTACACTACGCATGTTTTAAGTGATCTTGCATTTTTCTGCATGCAACAACAAGACATCATCAGGAACAATACTTAAAAAATAATAATAATATTTCAGGGACACAGAGGTTTTTCGGACACTCATGTAACACAGACTTCTTGTTACATGACTCAACTGAATATTGCACCTTAGCTTTGGCTGATCATCAATCATTAGTTTTATAACTTGTGGTCTTCGGACCTCACAAGCTATGTCCTTGATTTGGTGTGATAAGACCAAGAGATGCAATAAGACTTTCTATTACTAACTATTCAAACAGCTCTGTAATACACAATTATTGCAACCTCTAGTACCGTCATTTTCAAAAATATAAGTCGGCAATGTAATTATTTTTGTTCACACTATATTTTTATGATAAAAAAGGTAATATGTTATGCTTTAGTGTTGATGTAACATCATTTTTCGCACTACACAAAAAAACACGTTATCGCCGGATAAAGTTGAGAATTCTGTTGCTGCTGCATACGTTGACCACGGGGACCTGAACTTATTACTTCTGTAAATCTGGTTCTGAAATGAGCCGGACGCCAACTTGAAATCTTAAATCAGAGCCTTCCTGTGAAATCTGAAGCCCGAGCTAAGGCTGTTGGATTTGAGACTTTACGATGTTGAAAATCTCTTAAGGAGGGATAAGGTCAATGATTACCTACCATGACATGTATTAATGTTTCATATCAGTTATTAATGATTATAAAACCGTTTTGTTTAATAATTTACTTTTAAGTGAATCAAAATGACATTTTACTATTATGCTTTTGTTATGTGCAGGTTACCTCAAAGGAGCAATATAGAACATTCAGAGCATTAGTCAAGCATCAAACAACTATTCGCCATATAAAGACATACTGGAGTAGCTTCTAACCGAGCCGAGAATGAAGTCGCTCTTCTGCTTCTGTGTGTGTTTGCCATAGTTTGCACTGTTAGCGCTGCTAGCTCAGTTAGCACCATCAGCTGCGAGCCGTGAAATCATATTCTTTAAAAATATTCTAAAAACATATACACACCCGGAGATTCTTCGTAAGACCTCCACCAATCTCATTTGAAACCATAATCCGTTTAGAGAATTAATTCCATCAAGATATTAGATTAGAAAATACTATCTGATCAGTTTCTCCATAACGTAGCATACATATAAATAAATAAAACATGTATGATGGAGATTTTTCATTATATTCTGATTAATACCCGCCCTTTTATTTATTGCACCCCTTTAGATACAGTATCAGTGGGCTAATCCTGCCTGCTGGTATCTGCACATTTGCACTTAATCACTGGTTCATATTGCAGTGAGCAGAACAAGGTTTGATAAAACTCCTTTTGAGCACTTTGGACTTTAACTAAATTTCAGATTCCGTTCTGCACAAATTGGAGCATACAGTATGCACCTGCTGCCACGGCATATATCGAAGTTACACAGTTCTCAGAGTAGCACTGCAAACTCTGAATGTACAAAAAGCACAGCAGACAAAAGTCCAGCAGCACTGATAATAAAAAAGGAATCACCTTAATCTAAAGTCCAGACTGTTGGGGGACCTGAGGATCTCTAAGTGCATTAATAATAATAATGATTCAAGACCTTCCTCCAATTAAAACTCAGAATAAAAAAACAAACAAAAAACACACTGTGGTGGAAAGTAACATAGTACAATTTGTAGGTACTTGTACCTAACTTGAGCATGTGAGTACTTAAATTAAAGATCTGAGTACTGAGCACCACTGTATCACCATTACCAGTTAAAACCACCTGTTGCAGTCTCACTAAGAGAAGGGAGGAAGAGGAAGAGGAGAGCTGTACATAACGTTCCGAGTGGAACATTTTCTCCGCATGACTGTCAGCCAGTATTGTTGTTGGAGAAACGTTGAGCCACTGTGTTCCGAGTGTGATAAACATTGCGAAATTGATTGTCTCCTTTCAATCTGCACATAAAAATATGTGCTGGAGTATTTTTCGCAGCCTGCAGTACACCCAAGGTCAGTCCTCGGGTCATTAGCCTGCCTTTCACTTTGTGCATAAATCATTGTGGTGTATCAGTAATAAGGAAGTTTACCTGTTAAAGGAATTTTAAAGGCACCTTAGAAGTCATGTGGCTATAAAGAAGTGCCTCCGGCATGTTCCTGTAATTCATGGTCTCATATTAACTCTCAAATTTCTTTTTGAATATGGCCGTTTCTTCTGTATTAGCCGACCCATCAACCTTATTGTTAGCACGTTATGACAAAGATCATTAGAGATGCATCGGTTATACAACTCAAGGGCCCAATATTGTAGCCACTATAAGATTGATTTCCCTCTTGTTATCACACTAGTTTTATTAATACAGATTTTATTTTATTACACTGACTATTATGGGTCAGTGGTTAGCATGCCCGTCTTTCAATTAAGGGGTTGGCAGTTCAATCCCCGCCCTAGTCGATGTGTCCTTGAGCAAGACACTTAACCCTGCATTGCTCCCCGTAGCTGTGTCTACGGTGTATAATGTAAAGTGTCTTTGAGTATCTTGAAAAGCACTATATAAATGAAATGGATTATTATTATTATTATTATTATTAATAACACCAGATTTGTTATGAATAATATATTTTGTCTAACATTCCATATTCGCTTGATCTTTTCCTGCCGCAGTTATACACATCATGAAGAGTTTGTAACCTTGAAATCTTTCCTACTTAGTTATATTCCCCTGGTGGGAACTTCCATGTGGATGTGTCCGGGTGATTCATCCAAAGGGCTCACAGGTCTGAGGAAATCCACAGCCCCATAAACGGCAACCACAGGACAACATGTGCTGTGGCCCTGCACTTCAGACAATAATATTAGTAATCAATTCTCCAGAACTAAAGCAATAGCCTTTATCTCTCGTTTGGCGTTTATGACTTGGTTAATCGTTAAACAATGCCTTTGTGTCCACTAGGATGAAGCAAGGACATATCTGACACCCCTCGTTCAGCTTTCTGAGGGTTGATCCTGAGAGTTAGCCAATAGCTGGCCCTGGGATGCAGGGTATAAAGGTAGGCCATCTTAGAGAAACCGAGCTCAGAGCAGCAGTGCAGATATTGAGAAGTCTCATCCTAGCCGAGTCATATCTATAGCCTATATATATATATAAACAAGGACCACTGCACCTGTTGATGCAGCACTCTGCTCTTCTAAGACACTGTTGGATGACTGAAGACCCACACAGCTGTTTGATCCTCCACTGTGTAAATCAGCATTCCTGATGGAGAGGCTGAAGTCTAACGGAGGGGAGCACGATAACCCCGGTTACGATTCCACTCTGGATGAACCTCCCATCTACGTGGAGACGAACTTCTCCAACGGGGACCACCGGACGGTCCGGCCCTCGGTGGTCAGTGCCTTTGGTCATGACACTTTGGACCGGGGACCCAACATTGACTTCTATCGCAACGCGGGCAGTGTGAGTGGTCACCGGGCAGTGCGACCGTCTCTGCAGGAGCTCCACAACGTGTTTCAGAAGGTGAGTGCATGCACGTCTGTGAAGTTATAATAATAATGTATCCTTTATTGGGGAAATTCTTCTTTGCATTTGACCCATCCTTAGTTATTAAGGAGCAGTGGGCTGCAATGAAGCGCCAGGGGAGCAACTGGGGGTTCAGTGTCTTGCTCAAGGACACGTCGACATGTAACTATGGGGATAGCGGGGGGTCGAACCGGCTACCTTGTGGTCACAGGACGACCACTCTCCATATGAGCTACAGCCGCCCTAAAAGAAGTTGTTCTTTTCTTCTACTTTCCGGGTCTGCGTGTTTGTCCTTCACCTCACCTTCCACAGAAAGTATTTTACAGTTGTTTTTCTCCTCAATTCAAGCTGCTGACTTTTTAACTGCAGTGTTTGTTCTGCTCCTGAACTACACGGTATATTCACTCACTCAGAACAGAATAAAATCAGATATGTCTTACAGTCGTTGAAACATCGTCACTTTCAGTGTCCACAGTTCAGTCATTAAATCTTTGGCCAAGGACGTGTGAAACTAAAAAGGACACCGAAAGTTATTTCTGCGAGCAACTGTCACACTTATAGTTTTTAGTGCTTTTTTATTAGGCTATTATACTGCCTTGTGTTGCAAAAGAGATGGAGTTATAGGTAATTTGGATTTTAGCGGCTGAACTTGATAAGAATTTCTGAAAGGACAAAAAAAAAAAAGAAGACAAATCTTTTAGCAATTTTCCTTTGCAGAAAATAGAATACATTACGAGTAATGAAGACTGAAGTTTAAAAAATGAAGAGATAGTGTCTGCATGTGACATCGATTACCCAATCATCATTGTCGCCCAACAATAACATGTATCCAATTCATTCAAGACAAAGCCAAACACATTTCTGCATGAAAAGACAGAGGAGAGAAAACACTGCAACTTCTTAATAATGATGCGCTTTCTTACCGCTGAAAAAATAAATGTGAACACCAAAAAAGGCAAATAGAGCAATCATGGCTTTATCCCAGTTGTGTCTCTAAAACAAATGTGCACGTTTCCTTTCCCATATATCTGCTTCTGCATGTTTCCCCAACAGAATGGAGCGATCTCCGTGCCAGACACCGTGGAGGACGATGGTGAGGGGAGTGACGGGACCCCCTCTGATGATCTGGAGTCTGCCGTTCCCGTTGAAACCAACGCAGGAGCACTAAAGTTTGGCTGGATAAGGGGCGTCTTGGTGAGTTATGTCGGGGTCGTGATGGCTCTCCTGTGCTTTATAGAAGCAGGGCCGCTTTACATAATGGTGACTTGACAGGAAGAGGCTTGACATCACAGCAGGGCAAAGTGAGGCTTCCAAGACCAGAGTCTGGGGGGGGGGGCTGCTGGGTCATCCTCTGTGCTGCTGGCATGAAGATCAAATAAAAGACCCCAAAATGTTTAATGCTTTAAAAAATGTAAAAAAACGTTTCTACTCGTAACTATACTACTCCTTAACATGAGTGTTTCTTCCTACTTGACACTATAATGAATCACGATCCACACTGAAGACTCTGAACTTATCGCTCTTCTGTTCCACAGGTGAGATGCATGCTGAACATCTGGGGGGTCATGTTGTTCATCCGTCTGTCCTGGATTTTTGGTCAGGCAGGCTGGGGTGAGTGAGACAAGGATACATCTCGGTTAGATGGAGCACACGCACATTTCTTTGTAATTGCCGTTGTCTACATATGGCTACTTTCTTCCTGTCATTTACAAATGCTCTAGTTTTAGGCGAGTTTTCCCTAGAAACGTATAGGAACCAGGATATAAGACTCTCGAGAACCTTACATATTGTTTGAATATTCGTAAGGGAAACAGACTCGTTGGCTTTCATAATGGACCGAACGTTTTATTGAAAGAATCAAATATGCGGAGGAGAGGATATTGATAATCTCATGAAAATGACTAATGAAAATAGTGCTTTTATGATTTTAGCTAATAGGGCATCAATACAAAATCTGAAACCTTAAGACAAAGTATCTTAAACTGGCGGTACAGCATAAGCTGAGCCAAATTGGGGACACTTAGCTGAGGCTGCAGCTTACTCACCTCAGGTGCAACACAGCAATGCCCGCAGCAGAAATAATGCAACCTACATCGTGTCCCAGTGGTCTCACTCGCATGCATAAGGTGTAGGGACCTCACCTCCCAACAATACAGCACTCTGCTACACTGACAGAAAGGGGACGAATACGAGGGGAATCAAAATACATAAATAACCCAGTTGATTTGACAATACAGGCAAAATAATAATAACTCAAGCACAACAGCAGTAGCTGGAAAACGGGTATTAA
Organism: Cyclopterus lumpus; assembly: GCF_009769545.1. Taxonomy (NCBI): domain Eukaryota; kingdom Metazoa; phylum Chordata; class Actinopteri; order Perciformes; family Cyclopteridae; genus Cyclopterus; species Cyclopterus lumpus. Next base: position 23,525,825 of record NC_046968.1, read on the forward strand.
CAGGGCTCGGCATGCTGCGTACTAAAACGTTACATTTTGATATTGTGACCCTACATACCACGCTGGTATGGGGCATTAACACTTGGGCAGCACACAATATGCTCAGCCGACACATTGGATCAAAGATGCGACAGAAGCCAGTCAACGTGCACAGTGTAAAAAGGCTGACTTGTACATCAGTGATCCATTTAACTGCACACACGGCCAACCACAACAGAGACAGAGAACGTGGACCAACAGCTGCTTGAAGGCCTGAGGCTGCGTTCACCAACACTACACATTCTATACACTCGCAGTAGGGGAGCATTCTCCACCACATCATTAAGCCAGCGCAACTGGCACCAACGGCTTCATCATTATCTATAACTGCATATAGCCTGAAATATATACACTACTGTTTGGTTGGGGAGTGTTGCTAATATAGGCCTGGGGGGATAAAAAGCATAATTGACAACCAACATTGAAGCCAAAGATGATTTCCAGAGATAAACCAGTTACTTTCAGGATGATATAGTCGTCTCGAGCAACAGTGGACTGATCGTAAATGTCTGCGTTTTGACAAATGAGGCGCTATTGCCAGTGATGCTTGGCTCACAATTATTAAGGAATATATAGTCCTCCACCCATTTGCGGGAGGTGATTGATTTAGGACAAATTCAACTGAACAAGCTTTTCTGAGGTCCCATAATGAAATACGCTTGCCGATAGTCATATTCTGAGAGAGAGTGTGTGTGTGTGTGTGTGTGTGTGTGTGTGGGTGTGTGTGTGAGTGTGTGTGTGTGCAAGAGCCAGGGAGAATGGGTAAATTGTGTGAATGGCTTCATGAGTATGTTCATTGCTTAAGAACCTATCGATCGTGGAGGGTTTAATTTCACAATCAGTGTTTAATGACTGACCACTTTAACGCACCGCCTGAGTACGTTGTTGATGGGGAAATTAGTATTTTTGAGCTGTTGTATGCGTTTGTGTATTTCAGGTCTGGGAATCGTGGTGATTGCTCTCAGCTGTGTGGTCACCACCATCACCGGCCTTTCAATGTCTGCCATTTGCACTAATGGTGTGGTCAGGGGAGGTAAGACAACGCATCATCAACCCTCACGTCTGGAACCTTTCAGGCAGAGCCACTGCAGCTGTCTGCTTGAACATGATTCCTAAATATGTAAAGCCCGAGATAACACACACACACACACACACACACACACCCTCATCCTGACATAAAATCTTTTCCTGAGAGAATGGAATGACCAGGAGGGCAGTTGGTGTAGATAAAAACACGAGGCTCAAAACAAACTGCACCTGAATGTCACCTCTGGAGGCATTGTCTCAGTTTTACAGCCTTCTAAACTTGTCCCGACATTAAATCAATGAATCAGCGATGCGGTTATTAATCATCCACCGCTGTTATGCTTCATTTTGTCCTTTTCAGGCGGAGCCTACTACTTGATATCTCGCAGTTTGGGGCCAGAGTTTGGCGGGTCGATTGGTCTAATTTTCGCCTTTGCCAATGCGGTGGCTGTCGCTATGTACGTGGTGGGGTTCGCTGAGACCGTGGTGGAGTTGCTCAAGGTGTGTGTGATGATGTAATGGTCAGGTGACTGAAGGAGGGCTTGGTGTTTGACGATACACTTATCCGTGCCTCTCCCGTCCCTTTTGCTCAGGATAACGCCGCCATCATGGTGGATGAAATAAATGACATCCGAATCATCGGCTGCATTACCGTGGTGTTGCTGTTGGCCATATCCATTGCTGGAATGGAATGGGAGGCCAAGGTGAGAGATGGACATTATGTTGGTTGTTCTACAATCTCTGGGCCTCGTCGTGGTAAAACATCCAAGCATAAATTTAAACAATTTTTTAAAAAAAACGTTTTGTCCACACAGGCACAAATTCTTCTACTCGTTATCTTGCTGGCGGCCATAGTGAACGTATTCGCGGGAACTTTCATGCCAGCAACTGATGATAAGAAGTCCAAAGGCATTTTCAATTATGACTGTAAGACACCTTCTCCGAAACAATGCACGTCTCCGTGACAAGATTTGAATCATTCACAAACCCCCGTTCGCCTATATTTTCATTCTCCCTCTCCCATTTCTCATCCCTCTCTTGCAGCAAGAATATTTTTAGAGAATTTTACACCAGATTTTCGAGACGGGGAGAGCTTTTTTTCAGTGTTTGCCATCTTTTTCCCTGCTGCGACCGGGATCCTGGCTGGAGCAAACATCTCCGGTGACTTGCGGGTAACTTTTTTTTCATACAGGTGTCACCGCATAAGAGCCACGCATCATTAGCCATGGAGCATAGGTTTCTAAACAAAAGGCTGGAAGTGATGAAAAGAACCTTTTATTCTCTGAATACGATAAGATGCAGATAAGATAAAGAGGTTTTTATTGTCATTGTTGACATTTTGTTTGATGGCCCACAGCCAGCCAGTAGCAGCAAACAACAAAGATAGACAATGTACAAGATAAAAATACACAAGAGGAAAAATAAAATAACGGTACTAAAGTAAAATAAGATAAAATGTGTGCGTTTGAATCAATTGATAGTATCTGTGGAGGTTTTACTTTAATGATTTAATACATGTTCATTACAGAAACAGTTGCCTTCATAGTCACCGTTATGCCTGGAATATGCTGAAACACACATTTTGTTTTACAGGATCCCCAGGAAGCCATCCCTAAAGGCACCTTGCTGGCCATCCTGATAACTGGCATCACCTATCTGGGAGTGGCCCTCAGTGTTTGTAAGTACAGTAATCCAATGAGAAACTTTACTAATCCTTTCTTGATAACACATATAAGTATTAAATAACAATAGTTTGTGTTTCTGTGAGTTTTGTTGTTCCTGAGCAATGCATCTGTTCTTCTCTCTGATTGGTCAGCTGCCACTGTTGTCCGTGACGCCACGGGAAACGTAACTGACCTCGTTACTGCTGGTTTGTCGTGTAACGGTTCGTCGGCTGTAGCCGCCTGTGAGCTCGGCTATAATTTCTCTTCCTGCGCGGTAGAGAAATGCATATTTGGCTCAATAAACACCAATCAGGTACGCAGACCTTTCCGATTCTATTCTGCACACGAGAAGGAGCTCTGTTTTTCATCTCTAACGCTCTCCTCGTTTCACGGCTGGTTCAGGTGATGACCATGGTCTCTGGGTTTGGTCCCCTGATCATTGCTGGAACGTTCTCCGCCACACTTTCATCAGCCCTGGCTTCCCTCGTCAGCGCTCCCAAAGTCTTCCAGGTCAGTAACTCAACACCTTTTCTTTTGCAACATGCAGTGCAAAGTTTCAGAGGAGCTCTCTGTCATTGCGCTTAACTCCTGAAAACACCACTTTCTGAACTATATCCCATTTCACTGTTGTTGTTGTTGTTTATATTGTACATACATGTTGCTATTGTTGTCTTTAATGTCTTTATATTTATCCTGTTATTTGTAATTTAAATATGTATGTACGATGAGAGCGTACGTGAAACCGGAGTCAAAGTGCACACATACATGGCCAATAAAGCTGATTCTGATTCTGAAAACACACACACACACACACACACACACACACACACACACACACACACACACACACAAACACCTCTTCTAACCGGCCCTCTGTCTCTCCTCAGGCACTGTGTAAAGACAACATCTACAAGATCCTGCACTTCTTTGCCAAAGGATACGGCAAGAACAACGAGCCAATCCGTGGCTATGTCCTCACATTCATTATTTCGGTTGCCTTCATTCTCATTGGTCAGTTCAACTGTCTGTCATGGCCTATCTTTAGCTTAAATTAAATTAGATCAAAAAACAAATATATATTAAAATGACAAACCTGTATGCACTGTGAAAGAAACTGAGCTACATTCCAATTTGACTTCTTTCTTGTAGGTAATCTCAACACCATCGCTCCTATCATCTCAAACTTCTTCCTGGCATCTTATGCCCTCATCAATTTCTCCTGCTTCCATGCATCCTACGCCAAGTCTCCAGGTGGGTCTGTGAATATATCAACATCAGGCACTTACTCAAAATGCACCAGAATTAAACTGAGTTAAATTGGATTAGTTTTTAATTCAAAGTGAGGTTGTATTACTGCATATTCAGTTCTTAGATTGTATATCTGTACAGTCTGTTCCCCATCACTAGTCCAAAAGTCTGCAGTTGCTAAATGTGGTCCTTCTTCTGTCATGCTTCAGGTTGGAGACCGGCATATAAATTCTACAACATGTGGCTCTCCCTGTTGGGCGCATTGCTCTGCTGTGTTGTCATGTTTGTGATCAACTGGTGGGCGGCTCTCCTCACGTACGCCATTGAAATCCTACTCTACATTTATGTCATGGTCAAGAAGCCAGGTGAGCCGCACGTATGTGTCTGCATGTTTGGAAAGTACATTCGTGATGCCCGCACGGTGGATCTGACCGGTCAGGACTCATGTTCTCTCTCCAGATGTGAACTGGGGTTCGTCCACGCAGGCGGTGACATTTGTGAGTGCGGTCAGCAACGCTCTGTCTCTGTCTGGGGTCGAGGATCACGTCAAGAACTTCAGGTAAAAAGTCTGCTTCGCATCACTGTGGGCACAACAAATATATATATATATATAATATATATATATATATATATATATATATATATGTGTTTTTCTTTCCAAAAAAGCTGCAACCTTTCTGGAGAAGTTTTCTGACCCCCATCTTGCTGTGAGACATTTTAAAAACTAGTTTATTTCATCAGCATGCAATATTTTAAAAACAGGATTATGGGTCATTTAAGCACTAAATGTGCGTGCCATAACATGGAATACAAATGCTGTCATTGATTACATTTGCTAGTTTGTTTTAAGTCTTATGTGTCTTTAATGTGAACTTGTTATGCTTTTAAGTTGTTTGCTGTTTTGTTTTTAAGTCTGTTATCAGTATCTTGATGTGCTACGCTGCCATCTTGACCAAGCCCCGCTTGTAAAAGAGATTTAAAATCTCAAAGGGATTAACCTTATTCATTACCTGGATGAATACAAGTAAACAATACAATAAAATGAAATAAAACATGTCCTTATCTGTAAGACGTATGAAAAGCAGAAAGGTTTAAACGAAAGAAAGTACCAGGTGGCATTGTAACACCTCCGTGTTTCTTTCTCAGGCCTCAGATCTTAGCAATGACGGGATCAGCACGGGCCAGACCGGCTCTCCTGGACCTGGCTCACTCTTTCTCTAAGAACTATGGACTCTGTCTCACCTGTGAAGTGATTGTGGTAAGGTTAAATTGTTGTCTTATTATTTGCAAAAGTAAAACAATGGATATTACCACGACTGCACTTATCGTCTTTCACAAATCTATATTTTATACCTTTTACATTTGATCAAAATTCTACTCAAATCAAGATTTGCACACAGCGTGCAGACTTCACATATTCATGAAAATATCAAGCAGGGATGAATGAAATGCCAACTGTCTGGATACCTGAGCCTAACGTTAGGGGGTCAGTTGTGTCTTCTGAATATGAAAATGAGATAAATGCATTTCTCCTCTCAAACACACTCGCACAAGCACTTGCGCTCACATTCAGCTGCACGTTGCGATCTCTCCAGGGTCCGAGATCAGAGGTCCTCGAAGAGATGAACGCCGGCATGGAGAAGAACCAGCTGTGGCTCAGGAAAACCAAACGCAAGGCATTCTACGCTGCCGTGGCCTGTGACCGCTTTCGGGATGGGGCTGAGAGCCTGCTGCAGGTCAGTGCTTTCATTTACAACACGCCTCTTCAACGGAAGAGAAAGAAACCAAACAAAACACCCCGCTAACCCATTCAAATCCATCCAATTAATGTGTAACCTGCGAGTTCTGATCGGAGGTGAAACGTCGGGGTTGAAACATTGCAGAAACAGCTTTTATTGACCAATTGTATCCTCACAACAGCGAGTATCTATTGCTGTGTTATGACTCTTGACTTGTCTTAAGGATCCGGTAAGGACATTACTGCAGGAGGTAGACAAGAAGCGAGTTAATGAGGAGCATGAAAACAGTCTTATGGCTCTGGCTATCGCTCTGGGGAGATAAGGTCCCGGTTCATTGTCAAGATTGCTTACTTCAAACGGCATGGCAGATTAAGAGCTATAATTGATTAACGGATGAGTCCCTTAGTTAGATCTGCTGGGTGATCCGGTCATAACTCCTGGCAGTAAAACGGCTTCGCAGCCGTCTCGTGGAGTTTTTTGTGTGTGTGTTTGTTTCTCTCCTCCAGTTAATTAAGACTCCTGGTTTTACAACCGCAGGGTGACATTGCGCCCAGTGTTGCTTCAGTCGTCCGATTTGGGGTTTTACCGTTGTTCTGAGTGTTGTTCTTTTCCTTACAGGCTTCTGGTCTCGGCCGCATGAAGCCGAACACATTCCTCATCGGCTTCCAGAGGAACTGGAGGACTGCGGGCACAGAGGCAGTGCAGAGTTATGTGGGAGTACTGCAGTGAGTGACAAAACAAATAACACAGAAGCACACGGGACAATAATGTACCCCATAACTAAGATGGGAGATCTTTGTGTCGGACTGGTGTCCTCATTCTCTTTTTCGTTGTTTGACAGCGATGCATTTGACTTTGAGTACGGGACATTGATTCTGAGGATGAACCAGGGACTCGATGTGTCGCACATCGTGGAAGCTGAAGGTCAGTGTAGAAACTTCTTCTACAAATACCACGACTGTGGAGTGACAGTAATACAGTAATACAATTATACTGATAAACCAGGGCACTTTGTTCCGTAGATTACTAAGTATTTATAAAGGTTGGCTAGTTAACAGATAAGACGGTAAAATAACTTTCAGTTTATGGCTCAGCCTCTGTAGAGATTTTTACAATTCCAAAGATAATAAGGAAACGTTTATTCACAGACGTATGTGTCATCAAATGTGTTCTCTCTTTCAGAGGAGATGCTCAAATCGGCGAAGGAGCAACAGGCACTGGACAAAGACATGATGCCGAACGGTGGGAAAGCAAAAGGACTGTTCAGGAAGTCCAGGAAGTCCTCGAAGCCAGTGCTCACGACCAGAGGTATCTCTCCTGAGAGGTTGTTTCTCTCTGATCAAATCTGACCTGACATTTCAGAAAGGCCTCAATCCATGCAATGTAAAGCACCAAAAGATGAACACGATCTTTGAACAAGTGGGTAGAGGAGCTGTGTAAATATGAAGGAGGAGAGTGAGATCACTCTCCTCCTTCATATTTCCACTGATGTAACATGCATTTAACAAATGAAACCAATCGCTTACATCCTTTTTGGAAACATCCCGCACACTCCCATTGAGATGTAACTGAATCAAGCGCTCCCACTTAAGATGTCTCTGAGGGTGTAATTCAATAATACGGTCCCTTTCGTGCAGTTTGAAGAGCATCCCTTAAGAGCAGCCCTTTAACCCAGACACGAGGGTGCTTTCAGCCTCTCACTCGATATGCCTCTACAACACACACACACACACACACACACACACACACAAACACACACTCCAATGAGCTGTATCCTGGCAAGACGGCAATGGTCGTTATGCAACCTAGGGAAATAATGTCTGTTCAGCTCTTAATGTTACTTTGCACTAATTCTCCCATCCAACTCAACTCTCCACGCTTCGCCAAAGACTTGTATTCCCTCCTACGGTTCCTCCCCCTCACCCGCTCCTCATTTCTCGTATCTTCTTTTTTTTTCTCTCTCAGTGTCAGTGTGCGGCCCCCCGCCCCCGCAGGTTGCCAAGATGAACGAGAGGCTGTTGGAGGCCAGCGCTCAGTTCCAGAAGAAACAGCCAAAGGGCACCATTGATGTGTGGTGGTTGTTTGATGATGGAGGTAGGTGTTGGCTCCCCGAGGCAGCCTTCTCTTGTGTTTCTCATTATAAAAAGAGTGCAACGGAGAAAAAAAAAGATGTGGATGGTGTCTAAAATTGAATCCGTTGTGTCCTGGCCCAAGCTAGATCGGTCCACTGTTTTATTTAGTGTTTGAGATCTCCTATAGTGGCAGACATATATAACCGACTGGGCCAAAGTGGATAACCAAGACATATTGAACAATAACGCCAATTGGTTTCTCTCTCAGGTCTTACGCTGCTGCTCCCCTACATCCTCACTACCAGGAAGAAGTGGAAAGACTGTAAATTAAGGATCTTCATCGCAGGGCAGCCTGGACGCTGTGACCAGGACAAGCAGGAGTGAGTTAAAAAAGAAAAATCTAGGGAAGGCAGTTCTTTATTCTAGCCTCATTGTGCAAAGAATGTCATAATAACCTTTCGGGATATTGTAATTCAAGTCTTCTGAGAGGCAACTAGATGTCCGCACCTTCTGTTAGTCGTTAAGCTTTTAGAAAAGCTAATTGGCAACAACTACCTACATTGCAAAGCAACTCAATGAAGGAAGGCCGACTTATCAAAAAGAGAGTAATGCTAATTTAATATCAGCAAAGCATTTCCGGAGAATTGAGAGAACCTATTGCCAGAAGCAACCAAAGTCTCACGGCTGCAGCGGGCAGAAGGCTAAACTATTATCTGCACTTTTCTCAATCTCTCTAGTAGTTTGCGGTGCAGCCGGGACGGCTACGGTTAGCAGAAGGCTATTAGCGATTAACTATTAGCTATTATATAACTATTAATCTCCATCTTTAAAAAAGCTTCTTCAATATTGTTCGAACCACAAATTGCCGATACATCATGTCATTGGCCTTAAAATTCCAAAAAAACTGCCTACCCTGGATCACTACTTAAATAGCAATATACTGAAAGGTTATTAACGAATGATGCCAAAAAATAAATGTCCAACCCCGGCTTTAATGGCTGGAAGTTAATTTCGGGAAAGGATTTGGCCAAATCCAGACATGGAGATTCATGAGCCAACAACCTTCCTTGACAGGAAACTTTATTTAGCATTAACTGAAAATAAATACCAACCTGTATTTGAAGGTTAATCAGTGTGCGATAAACTGTCTTGCAGGATGCAGTCTCTGTTGGAAAAATTCAGAATTAACTGCACGGACATCCACGTCATCGATAACATCCACGTCCAACCCAGCGCTGAAAGGTAATTGACAGTGATGATAGTGACAGCCGACCAGGTGGTGCTGCAGAAATAGTCAACGTTAATCGCCTCGTATAGTATCTGCATATTTTTTAGGATACAAAAATTAATATTTTAGATTAAAGCTCATGCTGTTATCTGCTTTCCTCCAGCTTTAAAAAGTTAGAGGACATGATTGAGCCTTTCTGTCTGCATGACGGGTCTAAAGACGCCGCTCAGGCTGAAGCCATGCGAAAAGAGCAGCCCTGGAAAATCACAGACGAAGAGCTGAGCTCCTTTGAGGAGAAGGTAGAAACCACTGACACTAAGCGAAGACTTTACATAATCAAGCAAAATTTGTTTTTGTTTTTTTTAAGTAAATGCTCCTCTTTTACAGACCAACCTCCAGGTACGGCTGAACGAGGTGCTTCAGGAAAACTCCAAATCAGCCAATCTGATCATTGTGTAAGTAAAGCCAACCGTTTGTCTGAATAACATTGAAGCTTGGTAGAAACGGTGTCTGATAAACTCCCCCCCCCCCCCCCCCCCCCCCCCCCCTGCAGGAGCATGCCCATTGCCCGGAAGGAGTCCGTCTCTGATTTCCTCTACATGGCCTGGCTGGACATTCTGACAAAGGACCTTCCGCCCACCCTGCTCATCAGAGGCAACCACAAGAGTGTGCTGACGTTCTACTCCTGAGCCCCGTGCAGGCTATAAACTAAGGTGCACGTGAGATTAATGGAAGTACCATACTGACGGCCAGCACCTTGGACGATGCTATTCAGTCCTCATGACCAACGCCACGATATAACACAATAAGCAGTTTCAGTCAAGTCCGGTTTGAAGGCATTCATACAGGTGCTACGACAAGAAAGAAAGATATCTAAAAAAAGGATGACGGAGAGAAAAGTTGGTCAGGAAGCATATCTGACAAAGGTATATGTATATAAAAAACTATTTTTTGCCACAGCTAAACCTTGTAAATGTTTAACAACGAACCCGTATTTGCCAGTACACTGTGTGGCTACCAGTGTCAACTCGTAATGCTGTGCTGCACTCAGGGTTTCGTGTGAATGCTTTCAGTGAGGAACAAGAAAAAAGTCTCATTAACGAAAAATACATTTCTGACATTGAGTTTGTAAATGTCAGAGAGTCTGAATGTGAATTTAAGAGCTCAGGTATAATGGTCAGATATTATATTCATGAAACAGAAAGCTTGTTTTTTTTTGTGGTGAGAACAAAGTCGGACCAAACTAACTCAGATCGGTCCAACGAACAAAGCCAAAACCACAGGCAGAGACACAAGGCTGCTTTTCAATGGTTACACTGAGTGACTGCGTTGCCTGCTGCTGTGATTGTAAAATAAAATGTATATAGTAGATGTATTTAGATATTTTTTGGGCAAAAAAAAACTTCCTTTCCTAAATGATTGTGTCCATTGTTTTAAACCATGAAAGCAATGGTTTGATTATTTTTTAAACATTCCTTCACTGTGTGTAAAATACACCATCAAGCTGTTTAACTGCTCCATATATAGGCTATTGTTTAAATATTTGAATATGTTTAATGTTATTATCACAGCATACTTTTTTGTTTCAGGAACATATAAAAATAAATTGTAAAACCAATTCTTCTGTATATTAAAAAAATAAACTCTTATTTAATTATATTATTTGATTATTTGATCTAAAAGATTAATAAAAATTTGAGCTGCTCTCATTCTCGTCTGTCATTTAATTGGTGATTTGTTGAGATAATGTCAGATATGGTTTTTCCAGAGAGAAATGCTAAAGGTTGCATTTTAGAGTTAGAGGACATTTATATACTCGTGTTGAATATCAGCGCTGAATGTGAATCCAAACATCCTGTTTGCCAATGATGATGTATTGCCAATGGGGGGGCCGCAATGGACTCAAGATTCTGGGATCCGACTAATAATTTGAGGAGAAAGTTGTTTAAAAAAGCTTGATTAGTCAATATATGTATTAGATTATATAATTAAGATTAGATAAAAACGTTATGTATCCCAAGGGAAATTGCATGATGGCCAATGTGCCAAATTGTTTTTGAGTGACTTTTGGTTATTGATTCTGTTCTACTATCAGATAATTATTAAGTACTCCATCACTGTTTGAGTAAGACTTCTACACATCCAGTAAACCCTGTAAAATGAACCATTAAAAACCCTAAAAAAATGGAATGTGTTGCAAATTGATATAATGTAGAAAAGATTAACTCCATTTCTTGGGTTTCTAGATGTGACTTGAAATAAAGTTAAACAATTACAGATTTAAAAACTACCCAACATAGGCTATACAAAGTAATCAGCACTTTGTTACAAAAACAAGAATACATTTTATTTCTAACTTCCATCCCTGCATGGGACCTTGCAATTTACAATGCATTGTACACAGGAATAGGCCTATACTTCATTTGATCATATTGAAGAATTAATATTTGAACACTTTATAATACATTAAACCAAAATAAAAATGGAGATGAGGAGAACTTGTTTATTTTAGGATTTTTCCAATTATTTGAATAACAGCTATATTGTTTATATGTATATATTTGCCCAAAGGATACATACACTTGAAGGCATTGTGAGACAGTATTTCTTCTAATATGTGTCACGATATTTGGAAGCCTCTGCAAGGAAAAAGTAGTTAGATATAACAGATATTCTGCTAAATAACTCAAGTAAGTACTATTTCAGTATCATAGAATAACAAATATTATTGAGAAAATATGTTTGTTTGTTTTGTTGAATATATATATATATATATATATATATATATATATATATATATATATATATATATATATGTAATATATATATAGATGTTTATTTATAATGCGACTACTACTCCATACCAGTTGGTGGCGGTAATATACCAAACAGTTGTTTGCCAACCGCCAATAAACCTCGAAGAAGAAGAAGAAGAAGAAGAAGAGTAGGGGTGGTAACTTAGTGGTGTAGCGCGATCAGCTGTTAGCCGTTAGCTTGTTGACGCCGTTATCTGTCAATATGACTCGAGCGCTGCTGCGCCTCATGGACCTTCAGCTTCAATGCGCTGCGATGTCGGCTGTCGTTCCACGTCTCGTAGGAAGGACATTGTACACTCAGACGCTTCCTCTAAACAAAGGCAAGCCCCTCGCTAGCTTGACTGGCGTTTAGTACCCAACCCCGCCCTGGTTTCAGTATGCCGCGGTGCTCTTTCCCGTAGAGACCACCGGCGCCGCCTCTGCTTTATTCTGGTGCGACGCGTAAGTAATGCGAGGCTCATTTTTACACAAATACTGCACTGTGCTTTGGGGACGTTATTTAAATAGAGGTTACGAATCGATTACGTTCGTAAATCTCGCGAGATCTCGTGCGCAACGTGATGACGAAAGGGTTGTCATAGTTACAGAGCGGACTTACTTTTTCCGCGGATTTATCTATCAAAAAGGGGGGTTATTTTCCTCCCAATTGCATTCTATGACAGCTGTGTCGCAACGTTCATAAGATTTTAGAGTTGCTTTTACGACGTTTTACGGCGTCTGATGAATTAGCGTTAGTTGTGTGTTTCTAGTCAGGACTCTTTTGAGGAGGAGCCAATTTGGCGCAACTCTCGGCGCGGGATATTCTCATTCAAATAGCCAGGACCCGCCAAGAAACGGGAGCAGACGCGCTCGAGCCTCCGAGTAACTTAGTCGGTCGTAGTTCCACCTCTTGGTTTGCGGAGAGTTGGTCTTCTGCACGTCTACGTTCGTCAGCGTGCCGTCGGTCTTACCCGTGAACGCTTTGTCATCATGCCCTCCCTAGAAGCTACAGAAGTCGCAGACGCATCTGCGATTTCTCCATCCAAGAAGGCGAAGACTGAGACGAAGCCTGCGGAAGACAGACCCGTCCTCAGGTTTGCGAAACTCTCCGAGCATGCCACGACACCGACCAGAGGCTCGACGAAAGCAGCGGGATACGACCTCTACAGGTTGGTGACGTCGAGGATCGTACGTTTTTAAAACTACATGCAAACACTTGTTCCAATGTTTCCAGATGACATGTTTTGTTTTTGTAAAAATCCAAATGTGTGTGTGTGTGTGTGTGTGTGTGTGTGTGAACGTCTGTCCTGTGAATATGATGCCATGTGAAAGCAGCTCACCTTCATCCTCTGGTTTGAAACAGTGCCTATGATTACACCATTGGGCCCATGGATAAGGCCATCGTGAAGACGGACATCCAGATAGCAGTTCCACACGGCAGCTATGGGCGAGTGGGTGAGTGTTTGAGTGTTTTTGACATACCGGTGCAGCTCTGGCACGACATGTTTTTTCCTGCTTTGTCTACGTGCTGCTGAGGTGTTGCTTCCCCCCGCATGTGACTTCAAGTCCGGATTACATTTGTGTCATTCTCAGCACCGAGGTCTGGACTGGCGGTGAAACACTTCATTGATGTCGGTGGTGAGTCTTTTGCATATTCGATGTAGAGCAGGTGATGTTTTAACCCCCTTGACACGTCCGGTGGTTTCAATATGTCCAATGCATCTGTATGTTCTCTTCCAGCTGGAGTTGTAGATGAAGATTACAGAGGCAATGTGGGAGTTGTGCTCTTCAACTTCAGCAAGGACTCTTTTGATGGTGAGTCATGTAAAATGCAGTGAAACACACCCCCCCCCCCATGAAAGACATCATGAAATGTGAAATTCATCGTGATGTAAGGCTGCAGTGTCGTACATGGTACACATGCCATGTTGACTTTCAATCTGCCCCCAGCTAGAGCAGTGGTTCTTAACCTATTTTTTTCAGTAATGTACCCCTTGTGAAATATGTTTTTAGCGAAGTACCCCCTACCAACGCACCGCATTTTTTGTTGAAAAAAAGATATAATATGTAACCAGTGTCTGATTTTAATATTAAATTCAGTTTCTGAACGTATACTTATATTTTATTGAATGTTTATTAGCATTTTTTAATGAATGCTCATTTTAAATAGATTTTTTTTTAACAATCTCACTTACCCTCTGTAGTACAAATACCCCCATTTGAGAACCACTGCCCTAGAGGTTACCAACTGTTTGCTGGCCAATATAAAAACCAAATCAGATATGCATGTATAGAAGAATGAATGAGATCATTACTTCTGTGTTAATGAAACTCAAAACTCACATTAAATGAAAATAATTTTGAACCTGGAATATTGATTTACCTCTAGATTTAGAAAATAGGAATGAATGAATGAATAAGTAAATTATTTTGCTATCCACATTTGCTTATTGCATCCCATGCATACTATAGACTGTATATAAAGACTAAAGGTATGAAGCTCTTTATGCATTAAAGTCTTTTTCTTTCTTTTTTTTTTACAAATTGTTGTGTTCACTTTTGTCTTTCCAGTGAAAAAGGGCGACAGAGTTGCTCAGCTGGTGTGTGAGAGGATCTTCTACCCAGATCTGGTGGAGCAAAAGGTAAACTGCAGGTTGAAAAACTCAAACAACAATAATAATGTGTACCTATTCCGTTTCCAGTTTATTGGGTACCCTTACATAAAACTAATGCAGTCGAGCCATAAATCCCTCCCGTAGGTCATAATGTTCAGTATTCGAGAGGTGTTGGGTCAACTTAACAAGCACTTTAGTTTGTGGTGCTGTGGAATTCTATTGTTACATTGACCGGTGTTTTCTATTATAACGGGAACAATAACACCTCAGTAGTGTGATAGAATTTAACAGAACCACAAACTACATCCTGTGACGTGATTATTACGTTGAATTAGGGTTGCAAAGGGGCGGAAAGTTTTTCGGTAAATTTCCAGAAAGTTTGCTCGGGAATTTTGGGAACTTAAATGTAGTTGAGAACAAGACTATGCACACCTAGCTCAGCTGGACCCTGAATGCAACTGGTTGGGAACATTGTCTGCCAGAAACATAAACATAAAACGTTCTGTTGTTTTTGAAAGTCTTTGTCATCAGTGTTGCTCTGAACGTTTCAGCCCTATGCCTGGCAAGTGTGAGAGTGCCGAGTTGCGTAGAGGTCAAGAGCGGTATTGCAGACAGATAGAGATTTAAATTATAGCTTGCAACATATTGAAAAAAATAACTGAACTTTTTGGAGCTGTGAACTTAGTTAAACATTTTGAATTATGAACTATGAACTGAACTAGTTCATTTTAAAATGTGTGAACTATGAACTGAACTAGTTCATGTAGAAAGTGAACTTTCCCAACACTGTTTGTCATTACCTAGCATATTGATTACTTGGTAAACTGAAGCCATGTTCATTTTAATACCAAGTTTATTTGTATATAGTGGACTAACTTTTTACAGCAGCGAGGAGGACGTTGATGAGGTCCAGGAAGAAAGCATTTAGACCTGAAAGGATTCAGGGAAAAACACCCCAAAAACAATTTGGGTTGGGGGGTGGTGATCATCATAGGGAATACACCTTTTTTATTCAACGTTCATGTTTTGTTGTAAGATGAAAGAATAAAGTTCTACTCACAAAATGTCAAAAACGTCATTTTTAAAAGTTGTATTATAAATGTTTGCATGCATGTCTGCTTATCACAAGGTACATACAGTTAAATTACCAGTTTATTCCCGTTAATTCCCGTGGAAAGTTTCCAACTTTGAATATTCCCGGAATTTTGCAACCCTACGTTGAATCGACATCTCTCTAAAACTGTTTCTACATAAAAGGAACATTCAACACTTTGATGGAGGTAGAATTTGTTGCAGGACGGTTGTATTGGAATGCCTAAAACTAGCAACTTTTTAAACACTTTACCCGTTTAAAATTCTTATTGACTCATTGTTAGATTTTCCATCGGATGTTTGGCTACATTTCATGTTGGTCATCTCATTCTTATTAATCAAATACATGGCTGTTCTTTCAGACTCTTGATGAGACGACGCGTGGTGCTGGAGGTTTTGGATCAACTGGACGCAACTGAAAGCTCCAAATATTGTTGGCGATGTACATGTTGAAAATATAATGATTTAAGTGTTAATAAAGTTGTGCCTTTTTTTTGTACTTTAGAGTGTTTGGTGTCTTTACTGGAACTGTCACAGTTTGACTTCTGTGTGATGAATTTTTGGCGTCTTGTCCCGCCATGGTAAAAATAAAGGAAACAATCTTCCAAATGTCCACAAGGGGGCAGTACAGGACCAGAAAATGTTTCTCAGCCTCTTTGGCGAATAACCTAAATATGTTAAGCTGAACTCCATAACAGTTTCCATTGGGCTAACGTGAGCTTTGCTAACTAAAACATCAGAGAATTTCCAACACAAAGCTGGCAGTCTTCCGTTTAACTTTTGTAACATTAATAATTAAATCTGGATAAAGTGAAAAGTACAGCAGTGAATACATATACACCAAAAATGTTTTTATTGTGAATTTACAACTAAACCCTCACTGATGTGAACAGAGAACACAGACTGGTGTCAGGCTGGTCCGTGGCAATGCAGCACTGATTGTATTTTGTGAGAGTGTGTGGCCATGAAGACCTCAGTGCATAATCATGAAGGCCCAGGTTTGGCATCATCAATGTGTGTGTGTGTGTGTGTGTGTATGTATAAACAGTTTACAAAGGAAGTAGTTGGTCATTATAAGCACCATTACAAACCCCTCTATTCCAGGGGCTTCCTCTAGTTTACAAATGCTTCATAGATTAAAAGTGGCATCGATTATTACAGTATAAACACAATTTACATGTAGTATAGAGGAGAGCAGACGGGCTATGCAGCTAGCTGTTACTGTTGCAAAGACATGACATCTTCAGAATGACCAATGGGATTGTATTGTTGACTACTGAGATTTGTCTAGTAGAAAAGTGCATTCAGAAGTCTATGTGGTTGTGTTGCTAGCACCAGTAAATATGATTTATTCTAGTCAGTAGGAAAGATGGAAAAGCATAGTTTAAATATGCAGTTGGAGTCATTCAAGCTCGGACATGGCTACATCTCAATAGTCCATAGTGGGTTCCTTTCCTCTCCTAAACATTCTCATAATTTCATCTTCACTCCATTAAATTAACATCTGGGGAAGGAGAAATGTGTTTACTTTCACGTATCCAAGTTTGTTCAGTTGTTTACCTGAGGGGAGGAAATGAAAGTATTGCAGACTATTGCGACTCGCCCTTTTCTTCCACCTAAGCCGAGTTCTAAAAAAAAAACTGGGCCTTTAGAGCTTTCTGCAGTCCTCACGCCCTTCAAAGTGGCACCTGATTCCACATATCATCGTACAACATGAAACCCCACAATTAAAAACCACTCACGTTCTCAATAGTGCTTCCCACACAGCGGAAGTGTGTCGGGGCAATATGTTCTTCATTTGACTAAAATCTTTCATACTGCCTCGTTCTGCTGGCATTTTTTCCACAGAAATTGTATCTATGATATGTAGAATCATCTTTGGCAATCAAACAACGCAGTTCCCCCCCCCTCCCCCCTCCCAAACCCCTCCCACCCCTTTCTTGTCTCTTTGGTGGTGAGCCCTTCTCCCTGTTGGAGCGAGTAGAAGTTGCCCCTAACCACTGATCCAGAGTCAGAGATGTTGGGCTTTTTTTTGGCAAATTGCGAGCCTGACACTGGATTAGCAGCTGCCGGCAACATCTGCCTGTCTCAGTCTTGTGACGGTTAATGGAGGATGATCTGCACCCTCATCTTCAGTATGTCCCCCAGCTGTCCTGTGAGGTAGTCTTTATCGTGCCGGTCCTCCAGCTCAGCCAGCTCCTTCTTCCTGTAGAGGGGCATGCTGCTGATCTGAAGCTCGTACACCCCTGGGGGGAGGGCCTTCTTCCTGCTCAGGTGCAGGAAGCTGACGCCCTCTCTCTGGTTGATCTTGAAGTAGCCCTCTTCGTTTCCGTAGTCGATGCTGTAACGCACGTGGTCGCTGAGGGTGGATAAGGCCGGGGTGAACTCCAGGATGTGGTCGCGGTTGCTCAGGTCGCTGATGTTCAAGTGGAACTGCAGAGTGTCCTCGATGTCAACGCTGGCCAGGCTGACCGTCTCCTTCTCAGTCAGCTGCAGAAAGAAAACACGGTCCAACTATTCAGAGGATACAAGACATGTGCCCTACAGTACAGAATGTTTTCTGTCACTAATCAAGCGAAGGGAAAGGGACAGGGTCTAAGGAGAACGTCAAGTTGCGGTTTACATCCATGTCCTGTCCAATCACGTCATGACCTTAGCGCCCTCTGCGTTACCTGCATGTCTTCCAGAGGTTCCTCCCGCGTTGAGTTGGTGCTGCGACGTTTGCGTCCCTTCTTGGGATAGCCGTTGATCTTACATTCATAGCAGGCCTCGGGAGACAGAGAATTATCATCCACCTCACCTCCCTGTCCAGCACCGGAGTCGCCGCCGGTGAAGCCCAGACCCGTGACGCAGTGCCTGAAACGAAAGACGAAGACATCAGGCGACTCGTGAACATTTTAAAAACCTCTGCGGAGGGCGTCCACGCGCAGCTATATTCACGGCTCACGTACCCTTGTCCTGCACGGAAGTATCCAGATGGACATCCACAGAGGTAGCCCCCGTCCGTGTTGGAGCAGCCGAACTTGCAGGGGTTGTGGCTGGTGGAGCACTCGTTGACGTCGGAGCAGCCGCCGCCCGTCTGCTCGTAGTTGAAGCCGGTGGGGCAGAGGCAGCGGAAGCTCCCCAGGGTGTTGTGGCACGACGCTCCCCCGCAGATCTGGCTGTTCATGCACTCGTTCTCATCTGGGTCACAGGAAGTTGACGGGAAGTAAACAAACAAGAGGTCGTTAGGACACAAACAATACTGGGAAAGTGTGCCTCGGACTCTGTAAATGTGTGGAGAGATTCCAACTACAAATAGATGACTAACAAAAGCTCTTTATTTTGGGGCATTACACTGAGGCGCACACACACCGTACCACACAATTACTTTGTGTATGCTTGAACTATTTCTGATTACTTTAAAGTACTTATAGTTTGGTGCACCATCTTCCTTTTTCCGTTTTTTTGTCCCTACTTTATTAAGTCTCTTTGTCCAGTTAGTGAGATATTTCCATCGTCCTCTCAGCCACTCTCTTATCACCCTCGTCATGTTTTTTGTGTCTTTGCATTACTTAGTGGGCATTTATAATAACTTTTTGAGCATTTTGTTTTATAACATGTCCTTTTCTCATGACCTCGCCACACAAAAGGGAAGGGTCGGATTTCCATGGGAAAGGAAAAACACATTTGACATATTTCAAGAGTGGCAGGAAAGAGGTGAAGGATAGTAACCCGGCCCGCCTCTAATCCAGAACACCAAAAGGAAATCATTTTTATATTTGCTGATCATTTAAAAAAAAATAACAGCGGCGTTACTCACCCACGCACTGGTTCCACTGGTAGTGCTGTAAGTAGCCCTGTGGACAGCTGCACCTGTATCCACCCACCAGGTTCTGACAGCCGTGCTGACACCTGTGGTTTCCATCGCACTCATCCGTATCTGTCAGGGACAAACACACAACAAAACTACAGTAAGAGCCTGGTTTTCTGTCATGAACCAGCTGACACTGAGGTCGGTATCAAACGTTGTCAGACCTTCGCAGGCTTGTCCGTCGGAATCTAATGAGAATCCTCGCTGGCAGTCGCAATTGAAGCTCCCCGGAGTGTTCTGGCAGGCACCTTTGGAGCCGCACAGATTAGGGTCCGTTGCACATTCGTTGTTGTCTACAAAGAAAGGAAGGAAGGTTCAGGCAGGGGTAAAGTCGGAAACTTGATATAAAAGCTGATTAAAACCCTGATTTTGGATGTGGAGAGTCATTACCATATTCACGGGGGGGGGGGGGGGATTAACATATTCATAATAGGAGAGGTCCCCGATGGGCTGGTGGCACAAATGATCTCACAGTCTGCAAGGTTTAGGAATACAACCTCTCACCTACTGAGCTGATCTCAGACCAGAGGAGATGATCACATGAGAGTGTGAAAGCTCATTCTTGACTCGACTGACAAAACAATTGACACACGACGTCCACTTGCAAAGAGAAAGAGTTATTTTGTCCAACATCACAATGATTTTTGTCTGTTGTGACTGAACCCAATTAGGCAGTTTAGGCTGTTTAGCAACTCGAATGAAAGAGCTGCGTTATGTCATCCTGGGTCTTTTCACCTGGCAATCCAAATAAAGATGGTTTTAATGGAAGCAGCACTATAATGCTGGAAAAGGACACATATTTCTTTATAGCAGCGGCTTCAAGGAACAGACGTATTGGAAGGATTCAATATTTACAACATGTCTGGAAATGTATTCCGATCAATAACTGTCTCTTTGGCCAATGAGCACCCTGAAGGAGTTTGGGGTTTAGTGTCCTAAGCAGTAGTTTCTGAGGTATGATTTGAACAAGTGTTTTATGTCACACCCATGTTTCGCCAACCTTCGTACTCCTGAATTAATAACACGTCCACACCTACTGTGTGTCATTAGCCGGCTGTTATTCCGGTCAAAACGGAGGGATCCCTGTCCCTAATTTCATGTGAGGTCATGGGAGCTGTTTTTATGGTCTGGAAATAAAAGAAGATTGTGGTTGTCATGGCGATCCACTGCAAAGTTCCATAACAAAGCATTGCTAAGCTGCCATGACTCCAAACCAGTCCAGCCTAATAAGATCAGTGTGATATCAGCGAGAGTCCATTAACTCAGAATGAGAGCTAGTCAAGGTTAGGGTGGTTCAGGGGTCTTTTATGAGCTTGGCAGGAAGAGACCATATGAAATGATACTGTGAAAGAACCTATTGTGTGTGCATTTGACACAATATGGGAGTGGAGGCTGAATTAGTTTAAAACGTTGTAAAACAATGTTCTTGGGAATGAACATAAAAGTGCATAAAGGGCATTTCTAATAACTAAATATATTGAAATGTGCAGTAATATTTATATTGTGCGTTTACCAATGCAGGCACTATGATGCTGGGTGAAGCCAGAAGGACATTTGCAGGTGAACCCTCCGATGGTGTTCACACATAAGAACTGACAGTTGTGCTGTTTGGTCGAACACTCATCCAGATCTGAAAGAGAGGAGTTGCACAACATTAAACCACATCTAAATTCTACAGAAAAGTTCAAGCTGCTAAATAGTTCACGTGCTTCGTCCAAGATACTGTATTCGATCACTACTACTGTTTGGGTGCTGCTCTTTTCTGTGAGTCAAATTCCAGTCCTTCTACAGTCACTGACCTACAAATGAACTGCAAACGAACCAGCCACCGGAAACACGGAGGGGGACCGCAGAGGGGGAAACTAAAGCTATGATAAATAAAGATGAAAGAGGGCCTAAAAAAAAAAAAGAAGCTGAACACCACGAGCACACTTGTTTAGACTCACAAACAAGCCCGATAAACAGAGACGCTGCCAGGTGCACTCTGTCCCCGGTCTCTGGGCAAAGAGTACAAGTTCATGAACAAACACGTGCACGTGGACAAATCCGGCCAAGTGGAGCGTCTTTGGACAGTGAGCAGATCCCTGGCAGGGGGCCTGAGCCACTACGCACTCCAGCGGCTCTAACCTGGAAACCAAGTCGAGCATAAGTTTTATTGTCCTCAAGGGGAAATGTGTCTCACAGCCAAGTACCTGCTGCTGGTCGCTACAAGAGCAGTGCCCTCTTTCCAAGGCGCACGCCACTGAAGTCTACTGATCTGAGTAGCACTATGTAGAGGTTCTGTTTTGGTGTGTGTGTGTGTGTGTGTGTGTGTGTGTGTCACCTCTGCAGCTCTTTCCATCTTCCTGTAGGATGTATCCGCGGGGGCAGGAACAGAGGTAGCCTCCCTCTGTGTTCTTACAGATAAAGTTACAAGGCTTTGGTGCCTGTATGCACTCATCCACATCTAGACAGAGAGGGAGAGGGTGATGGTGAGACAGTGAGGGAGAGAGAGAGAGAGAGAGAGAGAGAGAGAGTGATCCTGTAGCCAGAAATTCCATAAGGGGAGATGATGAGGGGGACAGACTCGGGCTGCATTTCTTTCTGAGGAGTGTGTGGGCAGTCCACCCACGTAGTTTCGGCTCTTTACTAGACAGCGGGACTGAGAACGGGAGGTAGGTATGATACGAAGAGAGTCCATAAAGTGTAAGTGCTGGAGGTGGATTTAGGCCTTACCCACACACAGTGTGCTGCTGATGTCAGTGCTGTAGCCGGGCTTGCAGTTGCAGGTGTAGGAGCCCAAAGTGTTGAGACACTGTCCATTTCTGCACAAGTTGCCCATCACACGACACTCGTCGATATCTGGACGGAAACAACAACATGTTAGTTCCAGATAAACTGCACCTGAATCACCAGTTAAACGAACTGGATTTTAATAGGGACATTTTGTTCTGTGCATTTAGTTTTACATCAGTGTTGCGTCAAGCATAAATGTATTGATTTCAACTGGCAAAGTACGAATCAATGCTTTGCAAACAACAACCATCTGTTAGTTTAACACTCACCATATGAGTGGTTTCATGTAAACATATTGCTGCCGACAAATTCACAAAGTATAACAAGTGATGTCGTACTTCAAAGACAGCAATTTATCTGGATGGTTTCCAACAATTTCAGTGCACATGGAACATTAACTCATAGAGATCATTCACGAGCCACTGCTTTATTTTATGTTACCGTACGATGGTAATGCATCACTGTCTGTTGACACACACTCGCAGCAACGGGGGCGTAATTATGCTAAAAAAGATCAAATAGTATTACTGTTGTCGTCATTGTTTGATCTGCTGATATCATAACTTTCTGCAGGCGAGTTTTGAATCTTGGATGCTGTAGCTTCCATAAAGAATCAAGAAAGGTTTTCAAAATGAATCCTGCAAGCTACTGAAATGAATAGAAGCCGGCCAATTGGACGAAATTTTTGTGTGTCATTGTTTTGGGTCATGGAAAATGATCTCAAATCTTCAGCAGTAAGATACCTCTGCCATCAGTGGTGAACCCGGGTCCGAGAGGACACATCTTCTTGTAATGAGTGGTCCCGGGCAGGGGACACAGCTCGCAGTTGGTGCCCCAGCCTCGGCCTCCGTCACAGCAGCACTCTGACTTGGTCACCAAGTTCCTGTTACTAGAAGTCATCTGGCACAGAGTGGTCAGAACCTCAGTGAAGCAGAAGCCTTCGCGGTTATCTGTAGGGTGGCAGAGACAGAGAAATGAGCGTAAGAGGGTGAGAAACAGAAGGACAGTCAAACAAAAGAGACGGGCCTGAGGCACGATGACCAAACCACCCAGACAGGAGCTGGCCTCAGAGAACCAGACGGGAATAGATAACCCACACGCCTCTATCAATACTGTCTGTAAGGAGTGAGATAGCCATAGAACCGCAGAGGTTACAACATTTCCCTGGTGGTTTTTCTCACCGGGTCCAGCACATCATGTCTATCCAGAAGTATGTAGATTAGGGAGGAAGGCTTTGAGAGGATTTCCGCTCTCCTATCTTGACAGTAACAGGTGTGTTTGTTAGCGATACAGTGTCATTGAATGGTTAATTGAGATGAAAAGCATTTTTTTGATTTCACCTAGTTAGCCAGGATTCACTAGCTAAAGATCATAAATCAAACTTCATCACGCGGCTATGTTAAACTCTAAAATATTGATAATGTCAGATATTCAAACTGATATATATATATATATATTAATTAATATGGGGGATTGAGTGAAATGGAGAGGTTTATCAAACCCGTATCCCCGTCACAGTGACTGTAACTCAACAATTTCTGTTTTTAAAAGACAATTTACCACATTTCTTTTTTGACTCCTGAACTATCCATCCCTGTCAAAGATGCCAATAAATACAAGTGTTTTCTTTTGAGTGGCCTCATTTCCCACAAGCTGTCCTAATACAAGCGACCCCCTTCTGAACAGGGCAAGTCCAATTAGAGATCCTCTTTCAAACTGACACTGAACTTAATGGAAGTTAGAGCACAATGAACACAGCGCAAGCGAGAACTATAAATTGATAACAATGTACGTACCGATACATTCAGTCTGCGTGGGGTTAGCGAGGAACCCTTGGTCACATCTGCAGCGGAAGCTTCCCACGGTGTTCTCACAACGGCCGTTCTTACAGGTACCTGGTTTGGCTGTGCACTCATTCAGATCTGACACAGAGACACACATGCACGTATGAACAGTGTAAAGGTAAACACGTGTTACACAGGACTTGCTGTTGTCTGTTAAACTCAGTTAAATGAAGCTAAAGTAGAAGTATTTTTTTAACGCCTTTTTTTTTAAAAACACACAGTTAGTGACATAGCCAATAATAACAGGCCAGCATCTCTACTAAAAAAAACTATTATATATTCTTAATTGTTCATAACCACAATCTGTGTATTTCATATGTAACTGCTATGAGCAGTTACATATATAAAGCAATTACTCATGTTGGTTTCTTCTGGTTTAACTAACAAGTTATTATTTACAAAGGATTTTAGTAATTTTTCATTTTTAGATTTTTAGTAAGAAGTAAATATTAAACAATATATCGAGAGTGAACCCTGATATTTTTGACTGAAGCTGGACATTGCTTGTATCTCTGAACAAATATTCAGAGCTCATCATTTGATTTGAATGGCACAAATGGGAAGGATTACGTTTGTCATCCAGAATTTATTTCTTGTGAGTTTGCAAAGTCACCGATTGTTCAAGTCCATTTCATGACAGTGTCCAGTCCACTAATTACCAGGACAGGAAATGGGGGGGTAGGTTAAAAACGTTAAATTCCAGAATACACAACTATCACTGAAGGGCACGAGTCAAAACTGATTTATGTAATTCAAAGAGAAGCCAAGATCGGAGGTCATAAACAGGAACGATGGGTCATTACTTCCTCCAGTGAGACATTGTGATAATCTTACCCATGCAACCGTCTCCGCCGGGCTGCCGTGTGTAACCAGGGGAACAGATGCACATGTATGTACCGATCAGGTTTTTGCAGGTCATGCCTCTGCTGGCGCAGTCATCTATACCGTCCTCACACTCATTCTGGTCTGTAAAACAAACAGTGTACCCCAAGTAAGAGGATGCAAAAGTAAGAAGACAGATGTGTGAGTGTGTGTGTGTGTGTATGTGTGTGTGTGCAGCACACCAGTGATGTAACACAGACGCTCGTAGAAACTGCAGCACTCAAGAGTTTAATGTAATCGCCCAATGAAACGCTGCGCTCTGCAGTGCTAACAGGCGTGCAGTGGGAGGGTTGGTGGTCTGTTTGGAGCTCTAATGTAAACAGTGACGTTATAGACGCTGACAAGTTCCTCCTGTCTCAGCGCTTCCCTCCAAATACAACCGTTGCCATGGTGCCCGAGCTATCTGAGAGAGCGGAGGTGTAAACAGTGACTCAGTTTTAAGTTCGTCCGAGACGGAGAACTCTTGAGGATCTCGCAGAGATAGTGTGTTACGTAACTTTAAGGACGGGGCCACCATGTCTCTATGAGGCACTCGGTTTATTTTCTAGCAACACTTTCCAGTAAATGGGCCGTGACTAACAAAGCAGGGTGTGTGAGTTAAGTCATTTCGCTGCAGTACCTTTACACATCCTCTTGTCCTCGCGCAGCACGTAGCCTGTGGGACACTTGCACTGGTACGAGCCAACCACGTTAATGCAGCGGAAGGCGCACAGCAAAGGATTCTGGGAGCACTCATTGATGTCTGGACAGGGAACAGAAGGCGACGAGTTACATGGGAGTGGTGCAGGGCGACGGAGACACGATGGAGGCGAGAGTGCAGACATAACTTCACGTACCTTCACAGGTCATCATTGGCCCGGGCTCGAAGCCGTTGTCACATGCACACTCAAAGCCACCGATGACATTCGTGCATGTGCCGTTGCCGCAGGGATTGCCAATGGCACACTCATCAGTGTCTATATTCAAGAATATTTTACCAAAAAAAGCATGTTAATACAGGTAAATAAATCAATGAGAGTATCCCAGAGGTAGAGAGAAGGAGGGAGAAACATAGCAAAACAGTGAGTCGACTGGCCTTCACACTTGACTCTAGTGATGTCCAGGTGGTACCCCATGGGACATTCACAGCGGAACGAGCCATCTATGTTGATGCACTGGCCATTGATGCAAGGGTCATTGAGGCATTCATCAATATCTACAAGTAAAAAACATCAACAGCAAATGAATCACATGCCAAAAACTTGCACAGAGATCCAGAACAGTGAAGGATCAGCGTTCAGGACACAAGTACCTTTTGGGTGGTCGTCTGTCCCACGTTGATATCCCTCGTTGGGACAGAGGAGAGGATAACCCTCTGGAAACCACGAGATGGGAAAAGTCATGACCACCATTCAGTAACACACGTATGTTTGTGCAATCTCTTGTGTTCCCTGCATGCGTGTCCATGAACGTGGTTGCACTTGTCTTTCCAATGCAACTTTTATCATCTGATTATACAACTGTCAAGTCCGTACGGTCCGATAGGATCTGGCTTGCATTAGGATCTGATCACTGATCAATGTGGATTAAAAGTGACATTGAGCAGACAAGTGTAACCCCCCGGCGCTTGTGACAGGAGGCCTACGTACCCTCTCCCTTGGTGGGGCAGATTTCACAGGGATCTCCCCAGCCTTGACCTGGCATCCCAGTGCAGCAGCACTCTGCCTTCGAAGTGTTCTGAGGCTTTGGGGCCAGACAGCGGCCATTTTCAAACTTGGTATAGCAGTAGTTCACGCGGATGTCTGAGGGTTAACACACACACACACACACACACACACACACGCAGTGAAAGATTAGAGACCGAAGTAGAAGCGAGTTGTGAGTTCCGCGTTGTGCTCACCTGTAGGTACTGTGAATAGACCAAAACTACAACTTTTCTTTTAAAGTATTTCTCTTTTAAATTCAAATTCTTTGGTGAAGTATTCGCAGTGAGGAGGGAGGCTGGCTAATTATCCCGACTGATCTGTGTTTGCCAGTCTTTCTCCCTGCTTCTGAGGGCTCTTGTTCCTCCTGGACGAGGCAGGCACTTACTTGTAATGAGAAGCATATGGTCGCACTCTCCTGCCATCACTGGCCTTCACTGAACTCAACACAAATAAGCTTTCTGACCACCACAGATCACACATACACACACACACACACACACACACACATGCACACACGCACACACGCACACACACACGCACACACACACACACACACACCTGGCTCAGAGGCAAGGATCACATACATGAACACCTGGTGCTTTGAGGAGAATGTCAAAGAGAGTCGTGTTACTTTCCTCCATGAAACTGATTTGTCAGCCTTTCCGCATGAGAGATTTATGGTGCTCTGTTCACAGCTGTTGCTCAGGTGTGTGTGAGCGCATGCACATGTGCATCTGCACGTGGATATGTCATTCTTACTTTGTAGTTTGGACACTGAAGTATGGCGCAAATGTTAAAATATTGCGGTCGGATAAAATGTCAAAGCTATGTCTTAATACTGAAAAGAAATAAGATACATTTTTGCTTCTGGTCTGTCAGCGGTTACACAAATCTGATGGCGGTGTGGGTGGTGACAGCTTGAATGGTCATGATTATGAAAAATTTGCAAAACCACTACGGCATTTTAATTTAAAACATGTTATTAATTGGGGACCGGTAGCCTAGTGGTTAAGACACATACCATATAGTGTTATCGTAATATCCCAAGTATGATTCCATAGGGACCGATGTTGCACCCCCCTGTGTCTCTCCCCATGTTTATCTACTATCAATAAAGACTGAGACTGTGACCATGTTTAATACCGACCCGCGGCCCTTGGTCACTCCCTGTCTCTCCCCCTTTTGCTGTCATTCTCCAGCTGCTCCTAAAAAGGGCAATAAATGCCCCGAAAGAAATGATCATGACAAAGCGAGTCCATCTCAAGCGGAACTTGCAGTGGTTTAAAACGCAGCTGCGTACAAAGCTGGTCCTGAGGGCTTTGATTCTTTATTTGTCATCTGCAAAATAATTACAATGGAGCAGTTGGAAATTAAAGTTAAAGTAAAGATGAGAATCGAAGAAATTAACAAGCCCAGTTTCAGCTGAACTAAATACAACAAGTGATATTGATATTCTCGTTGCGAAACCTAGCAATGAACTTCATTTTCACCAATAGATCACAAGTCTGTAACTGTAACTTTCCCCCATCGATGTTTAAATATAAAATATAAATAGGTGCTAACAGAGACCCACAAATGATTTCCAACACTGTTGTCATCGCGATTTTCTTCATTGTCTTCATGTCTGTCATCATTTTGAATTAAAAACAAAAGGTTTTCTCAGAGGGACAGGCGTTTGTCCTAGATGACCTTCCCTGCCCATGTTGCTCACTCTCCACCCTTCTCCTCCCGTTTATCACCCGACCCTCAGCTGAGCACTTTGACACTGGAGAGAAAAGTGAAATACAAACTGTAAACTGCCTCACTGAACTGATGATATCATCACTTCAGTGTTTGGTGAGGGAACTCCCTAACAGAGGACTCAGCGCGCCCCCACCCAACACAAAAACACACGTATGTACATAAACACACACACACACACACACACACACACACACACACACACACTGGTGAGGAAATGGAAAAGTGATCTGTTCAGAGCCACCCTTGGCCTTGTTGAGGAGGCCGCAGCAGCAGAACCAGCTGGAACACAGTGTGCTATCATGAAAGAGCAGGAAAAGTCTCACACCACTGACTGCTGCTTTGTCTCCACTAGCACTCAGAGACAGACTATACAGATGCACGAGTATTTACATTTTGCACTTTAAACTTGATGCATAAGATAGTTTCATGGCCTCGTTTCCCATCTTTTTTAACACACGCACACACACACACACACACACACACACACACACACACACACACAATTACCTAAACATCTGCGTCCGGAGGCAGAGACCTGGAAGCCTTCTGGGCACAAGCAGATGAAGCTTCCTTCGTTGTTGGAGCAGGTTCCAAATGTACACATCTCAGGCGACTGGGAGCACTCGTCAATATCTGACATACACACACACAGAAGAGGAACGGCATCAACCACCTCATCAAATTCCTAACCTGTGCCGTCAGACGTTTCACCTCGGAGGCATTGACGTCTACGTTTCCCTTGGAATATATATCGCCGTAGCCGCAAGAACGACTTCATACCAGTTACGTCATCCAAATGTGATAAAACAGATTGTAATCCTAATAATGGCCAGTTGGATGAAGGCGTATTTCAGCCTCCTTGACACGTGTTCGATGAGCAGCTGCCGCTGTAACTGATGCTGAGAATTCAGTGGTGTTCCTGCCCTGCTTCCAGGAACCGAGCACAAAGCAGGAATGTGTTGAAGTCTGCCGAATATCTCTTCATCAGCCCCACTGTATAAACAATCCAAGTGTTCTGGCTCGGGCTCGGGCCCACTCCCACGTGTGAAAGGGAGAAGAGGGGTGTTTTGTAGCAGCGGGGCGAATGAAGAGAAGGAGGCCGTTCATTCTCGTGCACCTCAGCAGAGCTGTGATTTGTGTATGTCTGCTTGTAAGCAGGTGCTGTCTGAAAGGTGAGATTTACCCCCAACACATGTAGATGTTTTATTACTTCATAAATTCCTGTTTTTTTTCTCCATATTTGGCTTCCATATCTATTGACCATGACGCAGAAAGGACTTAAGGGGGCTGTACCTTCACAGGTTTCCTCATGGAGGAAGTAGCCAGGTGGGCAGATACACCTGTAAGAGCCATCCATATTCAGACAGGTTCCTGCGCCACATGTGCCTGGATTCACTGCACATTCATTAATATCTGAGAAAAAAAAGAAGAAGAAGGAATACACTGTAAAAACCCATTCCATTTAGATAAACGTCCAAAATGAGAAAAGAAAAGGGCGCTTCCTTACCTGTACACAGTCTGCCGTCTAAAGTGAGCTCGTAGCCATCCTGGCAGAGGCACAGGAAGTTGCCCACGGTGTTCAAACACTGCCCATTTCGACACAGGCCCCTCTGCGTCGCACACTCATCGACATCTGATCAACGCACAAACACGACACCTTTCGCTTTAATACGATGAATCTCGTGCCCTTTTCTCTTTTACAGACTGACATCCGCGGACACACACACACACACCTATGCAGTCGCCGTTGTGCGAGTTCTGGAAGCCGGTGTAGCAGAGACAGTTGTAGGAGCCCACTGTGTTCTTACAGGTCCCGTTGCCACAGGGCTGCCTCTCACACTCGTCCACGTCTGAAAACCAGAGAGCATCGTCACACAGCACTCGCGTGACATGTCAAAACACAAGCCAGAAAGCAGACAGGAGCCGACGCAGCAGCTTACCGACACACATGGACTGGTCCCGCGTTGGTTTGAAGCCATTGGGGCAGATGCAGCGGTAGCTCCCCAGCGTGTCGATGCACTGCCCTGGGTTGCACACGCCGGGGTTCTCAATGCACTCGTTACGGTCTGAAAGAGGAAGAAAACAAACGGTCACACTGACTGAAATATACAGTTCCACTGAAATAGCACTGCAACAGTTAAATTATAACTGATTTAGCTATTTGACTGAGTCACTGTTGTATTGATTCCACTGATGCATTCTGGGGTAACGCCACAAAATGAAGATACCCTTTCTATATTGTTATCGTTGTCCTTCTGTGCACCGTTCTATTATTTCATTCATGATATATGTCAATACGTATTTAGATTTTCTCATCAAAATGACACCTTTTTCTCTTCAGTTCTGTGTTGGAAAAAAAATGAACGTATCCTATAAATGTGAGCATGCAGTCTGATAGCCGTGCATTGCCAGTCCATAATTGGCCTCTGTTGCTGTCATTTTAAGGCAGCTGGAGAACAGACGATTCAGGACTCTCTGCTTGACTCTGACATCAGTGTGAAGCCCATTACAGACTGGACTAACACACAATCTCTAGGCAGTCATTAGTCGTTTGGACAATCTTTAAACAGGAAAAACTGACCGTGACTGTAAGCATTGGAAAATTCACACGACATGTCCATTTATATACAGTAAATGTCCAAATATTTTTCACTCATTAATCAAACAGGTATCTTGTCGAGCTTATTTTACTCAAAGGTGGTCGTGTGCAATACATACTGTAAAGTAAGTGTTGAGGACTGTAAAGTGTATGCGAGGATACACATTTGAAGTCACATTACTGTGTAAATAATTTCAAATAAAAAAATAATCACAGTCGCAGTTAACAATCACTAATGTGGGCATTTATTTATTATTTTATAGGACACAAAACTGCATCATAATTATTTGATTTAAGTCAAAATACGTCTATTTTTAAATACGCTATTTCACATCATGCCACATCAAATCCCGATAAATCACTGTATTATTAATAACTCGATATAATTCAAACTACAGCTTCGGTCTCACTGGAGTCTGGCCGTGTTTTGTTTTCAGGACTTGTATCAAAAGCAGGAAGCAAAACAGGATGTTGATTTAACATTTGCTTATCGGTGAGGACTGACAGTGACATGTTTCAGATATACAGCGGCATATGTTCAACAGCTCAACACATGCTCCACATCCTCTCCAACTTTAATAACAAGTCCACTAAGTAGAATTCCTCCTCAGCACGAATATCATGGCGCTGCCTCTGCCGCTTTATCTTTGGTCAACAACTGGCAAATGTGTGCCGATCAAAGAGTTTCATAGGACGGAGTTTGATACAAAAGCTTGAGGAGGCGAGACAACATCGGGCCACCGGAGGATCCAAAGCATCGTCCTCATGGGAGGCAGCCGTGTTTTGGCTGCTTCCTCTCATCTTTGCTCTAATGCCGCTCCGTGTTTACACCCATTCTGTACGATCTCGGCGACCGAGCGTCACACCGGTTACGACGTTGCTGTGTAATCTGAGCGCCGCTGACTCATTTCACCTCCTTAAAAAGGGTCATAGCTGATCCCGGCCTTACCGAGACACTGTCCGGTGGAGGTGGAGCGATATCCGGGTTTGCACTCGCACCGGTAGCTTCCTGGCAGGTTCAGACAGGCTGCATTCTGCTGGCACACCGGTCCATTCTGACACTCGTCGATATCTAACAACAACAGGGTTCAAAGACAGTCAAGAACGACTTAGTTTAAGATGGAGGGAGGATTCCCAGTATTTTACAATTTGGCAGCACTTGCGGTCGGATTTAAAATGAGTGCAGGCTTAAGTGTACCTTCGCAAATCAACAGCTTGTCGTTGTAGACGAAGCCGATGGGGCACTCACACCTGAAGCTGCCAACCATGTTGATGCACACTCCATTCTCGCACACTCCTGGGATTTCCCTGCACTCATCAATATCTAGCACAGAGGGAAGAGACAAGGGGAAGAGCTTAGAACAGAACTAATTTTTATATTTTCGTGATAAAAAGAACCCTTTGAATTTTGAATTCTTACCAATGACCCGTCCAGTGGTGATGTCGATGTAATATCCTGGTCTCACACTGCCGCACAGGATCACAAACTCGTCTGTTAGGACATAAGACAGTTTATAAAAGCTCACATCTTAGTTACTTATACTTTCTACACGTGTGTGTGTGTGTGTGTGTGTGTGTGTGTGTGTGTGTGTGTGTATGAGACCTCACCGGTGCTGGGCACTGGACACTGTTCACAGGGTTTATTCCATGCACGGCCAATGTTGTAGGAGCAGCAGCACATCTTTTTGGTCATGTTGAAGTTCAGCTCTCCGTCACATGTCCCGTTGTCAGAGTAAAAGTTCCTGTAGCAGTAGCTCTTCCTCATGTCTGTGTGTGTTCATAAGAAAAGGGGTTTCTGATTGTTATTATATCTACCTTTTTGCTGATTGTTAGCGTCATGAGAAAGCAGCGCGCAGACCTACCCATGCAGTTGTTCCCGCCGTTGACCTGCATGTAGTCCACAGGGCAGATACAGGTGTAGTTTCCAATGGTGTTGTAGCACTGGCCCGGGCCGCAGATACCCGGTCGTTCACACTCATTGATATCTGCACACAGAAGGAAGGGCAGAAGGCAGTTAGTCAATATTATTTTAGTTGAGCTGAAAGAACTTATTGATTTAAAAGCCTTCCTGTGATCTAAAGGAATGAGAGCAATACAGATTTCCTCATTTTCTTATGTGAAGATGGCACAACCAGAATGCCCACGAACACAACGACACAGACTGAGATCTGCTTGTAACATCTACTCAGATCAATATGTTTTCTAATAGCTTTCCTTATTTCTATACTTCTCTATCAACATTACTGCCAGATAGCTAACCCAGTGCTCGTTCCTTACAGCCGAACTGTTGATTGGCTAGAGACACAGTGCACTTTACAGAGCAGACACACGCTCTTGTTCTCGTGGCCAACAAACACACGCTAATCAAAATGCCGCCAGCCACATGTCACTGTCTAACCCTTAGCCCCCTCCTCTCCTCTCTTTGTTCCTGTCTCCCCTTTTTCTAAACACCCTTCTCATCTATCTTTGCCCCCCCCCCACCCATCTTTCATTCCTCCATCTCTCCCTCCCTCTGTCATCTCTGGCCCGTCTACTGGGGACTGAGTGTACTTGCCTGAGGAGCGGGCCGACCACATCAGAGCCTCGCTGCTCTGGACACAGTTAGGCGCTCAGCTGTCTCATCATCCTGGTTGAGCTTCGCAGGGATAGCAACAGACGGGGAACTCGAGCGGAGACATATTGAGCTAGAATTGAGAACCGTCGACTACGGGACAGAAATAGTCCAACACTTCGTTGTCTCTTTGCTCTCAATGCTTGTTCCCCCTCTTTGCATGTGTCCTCCACGCTGAACCAAGGCCTCAATTTCCAGTGGAATAGGTCGCCTGTGTGTTTGTGTGTGTGTGTGTGTGTGTGTTTGATACCTTCACAGACTCTGGTTTCTGGGTTGAGGGCATAGCCTCTTGGACATTCACACTGGAAGCTGCCGAAGGTGTTGATGCACTGTCCTCCCTGGCACAAGCCTGGCAGCTCCTGGCACTCATTGATGTCTGCCAGAGAGCGAAAGGAAACACTCAGTGGGCATTGTGTGTGTGTGTGTGTGTGTGTATGCACATGAGCAAACTAACACAAACACATGATAGCATGTTGCTGTCTGACCTTCCAAGATGACAGTGATGGGGTTTGGTCTGAAGCCTTCTCCTCCAGGACACAGCGTCTTGTACTCAGCTGGAACACAGCACCAAGACTCATGAACAAGCAGCAACGACGCAGCACACGAGCCCCGATCAAGATGTTTTTTTTAATGCAGACAGCAACGATTAGACAGTAATGATCATCCAGTTCAGATCTCAGGAGGTATTCACAGTTTTTGTTCTTTTTGTTCACAGAAGCAAGTATTTCCTTGAGCTGAAAAGGATGAGTCATTCATTCCCTGCAATGTTTCGAACCATCTGTTGGCAATTTCCAGTAAGTTGCACAAAGCTGTCCCATCTTTACCAGCAACAACAATTACAGCAATAACAAACTCATACAATGGGACAAAACAAGTAATAATAGGATTTGACGGGGTTGTTTATCAAAGCCAGTAACAGTGAAATTAATGTGACATTCAAAATCAATTTTTTTGCCACTTCTCCGCCCATCAGTTGTCCAAAGTCGACTCAATTCTTTAATTATTAAGTGATGGAAAGACAGAGACTGGACCCTTCAGAAAACTCTTGGTCTCACTGAAAGAAAATAGCAGCAACTTTGCTTTTTGACATTTGCATTGCTTCTCTCTTCTTATTATCCACGCTTATCATCTGTAACTGAGTCCGTTGTGAAAATAACGATGCGATTGTTCATTTGAATTATAATTATATTATTATGCCCATGGATCAGGAGTTCTGTGGTTTAGTTAGATTGGTGGAAATAACCTTAATAAAGGTTAGTGCATCTCTCATGTTAAAAAAAGATGCATGTTGTTGTTGTTGTTGTTTCATTCAGCACTCATGACGACTCACTTCAATAACTTTTAATAAGGTTTTAATTAAAGTAAGTAAAAATAACATTACAATGCAACTTCTCCCCACTCTTAAATTCTCACGTTTTATCTCTAAACGCAAATCTGATGCAAAGCTGCAAAAGATTGCCCAGATACTATGGTGCACTAACTATGCCTAAATGAACACCTTCAGAGTGATGAATAGCATACCAATACCCAGTAAACATAGCACTACATTGACTGTGTCTCTGGTGAGTCAGACATTAAGAGTATCCGTCAGCTCTAGAACGGGCTGTGCATCTCTGGCAGGAGCTGGCAAACCTTGCTATTGAACTGAAACACACAAATAAAAATGCACAACGCAGGCCAAATCTAAATAACGATGGGCTGACTCACTTGAGTTGACGAAGGGGCACGATTCACAAGGGTTTCCCCAGCCCAGGCCCAGGGAGCAGCAGCAGGATGCCTTGGAAACACCAACTCCGATCTCATTGGAGCAGTCCAAGCTCTCTGATGCGTCTCCTCGAGAACGAGCATCTAGGTAGCAGCTTCCAGAGCGAGTGTCTGTACACACACACACACACACACACACACACACACACACACACACACACACACACGTGTTCAGGTATACAAGTGCGTCTTGCCTTTGCTTCAGAATGAGTTGAACGAGAAGCTAAGCTCAAACACCAACGATGTGTAGTGAGAACTTGTTGAGTCTCACCTACACAGCCCACCCGAGTGGGGTTGAGTTCAAAGTCTGCAGGGCAGTTACAGTGATAGCTTCCAGGGATGTTGACACATATTCCATTAATACAGATGGTCGGGTCGGCACACTCATTGATATCTGGGAGAGAAAGCAGAAGCAACAGTCCGTAAAAGTTCTTTATCTCCACAACATTGTGTTCACAACAGCCAAGAGAGGAGCAGTGACTTCCCCTCTAAATCTCAGGGTCCATTTCTTTTAAATTTTTTTAAATCTCCTCAAACCGCATAAACAGATCATCATTGGGGCTGGCAGCTTGACTGGTGCGTCGACTAGTCTTACCTGTGCAGTTGCCTCCGCTCCTGTCCAGTTCATAACCAATGCTACATTCACATCTAAAAAGTCCCGGGATGTTCTGGCAACGTCCATTGACGCAGATGTCAGCAAAGGTACATTCGTCTATGTCTGTGAGAGAGAGAGAGAGAAAGAGAGAGAGAGAAACCCAGCTGTGAGGGATTAGTGGATCATGGGATCATCATGGAAAATTGGCAGCCAGCAATAGGAAGTGAAGGCCACTCACCTTTGCTAAAGAATGACAGTTCTGGGGTAAAAGGAAATGCCCAGACATCTCCAGAGAGACACACACATACACTATCATAGCAGCAGCCAAGGTTATGAAATTGTACTCTTCCACATCATTAGACTCTGCACAAATCATTACTGTCCAGTCCTGCCTGGGTTGAGACAGGGAGGACCGGACAGGTTATTTCAGGATATTAGACGCATCAGCACAATGAGGTCAGTCTGCTGCTCATTCAATTGAATCCAGCAACGTCTTATCACTGGATACATGAATCACACTGGTCTTCCACCAGTCATAAATGTGCTCATTGTGCCGACTCTAGAGTAACTCAGCGAGACAGATCAGCTGTCTGGGGAATACCTAAATAAGGCAAACCTGGATTGCATGTAAGCATACCACAAGGTTCTAAATCCAGAGATGTGTCTTAAAGATGCAGCATCTCAAACAAGAGTTTGAAAAGAATAAACGACCAGTGTACACATAATGTCATTCCAGCAGGATGTCAGAAATTAGCCTAAGATTCAGACTATATGGCCTTTTGTTACCCCTCCATTCTGTAGCCATTGTAAGTCTGTACAGACCTTTTGCACATCAAATATGAAATGTAATGACAATTTGAATTTTAGGCGAGCTAAAATCTTTGGGCGTGAATTTCAACGGTGCAGAATAAGAGTTCCTTTCACCCAGTCCATTGTCCGTCTGCATCAGGAAGACACAAAGACCTTGATCTCTCTAAACTGTATAGCATTGACATGAATGACCTGTTTAATTAACTCAACACAAAACTAAAGGCAGTGCCCACTCAACCTCGTGTCTGAGTGTTAAATAGGTGAAAAAACTGGAAAAATAGACTATGAAAAGATTATTAAAAAGCTTTACATATGGTTGGGTTGAAAAGCAGAATTGCATTGGCGGTGAACACATTAGCAAAAATAATGTTATCTAACAAGAAAACAGTTGGATGGCAAGGTTGTAACCAGCCAAAGTCTGCTATTTAAATATATATATAAATTTGACCGACCAAACCAACAAACAAACTTCTCTGTACAGAGAAGTTTGTTTGTTGGTTTGGTCTTAGAAATGTTCTCACAACTAAAACGCTTATTAAAACGAGCTGTCCTGCAAACAAGCTTATTGTGTGCTTCCCATGTACAAATACTATCTCGTGAGCTCCATTTGAAGGCAGCATCTGTTTGGATCATTTGTTCCTCCAAACAGGGAAACAAACAACCATTCACGAAGCCTGCTTGAATCACTCAACCTAATTTAGGACGTGGTGACCGATTCAGAGGTCTGGAACCGAGATAGTCAGAGTAGCAGTGTCGTATGGTTTTACCCTCGCAGGCCTTCCCTTCGGAAGTCGGGATGAAGCCCATGTCACATTCACAGCGGAAGCCTCCTGGCAGGTTCAGACAGTGGCCACTCTCACACAGGTTGCCGTTCTCTGCACACTCATCGCTGTCTGTAAAGGGTGGATCAAACGCACATTCACGGTCCGTAAACACAGAATGCATCAGTGTATCTTTAGAAAAGCAATACGTGTGGTTTTAGAAGTGGGACCTGAGCAGTAGAATCCATCTCCAGAGAAGCCATCCTTGCACGCACAGCGATACGAGCCCATGGTGTTGAGACAGTCCGCGTTGTTGCTGCACATGTGTGTCCCGTTGGAGCACTCGTCCAGGTCTAAAAACACAACAAAGTCCAATGACACGTATGCGTGTCGGGACTACTTCGTCCAAATGTTGGGGAAATGTTTTCTTCTTGGTAACAAAACTTGTGAAAACACCAGAAACTAATTATGCATTAGTTAACGTTATGACTTCTCTACCATGTCTGCAGCACTCCAAAAGCACATTCATTCCAAATCAAGATGTGAATCTTAACAAAAACAGCTCAGAAATATAGTTTCACCTCCAAAATAGGCTAAATAATTTCCTAATAGTGCATTTGTTCAGCCATGGATTATTACACAAGTATTAAGTCACTATATGTGGTACTGTACATTGTATTGTAGTTTCCAAGGAATACTGTAAGATACTCCATATATACTGTATATATATATATATATATATATATATATATATATATATTGGCAACACTTCACCTCCTTGTTGGTTTCAGTAATTTCAGACCAACCTTTACGTAGTATTTTTTAACCTTTTGATAGATAGATAGTTTTCTTGGATACTGACAAAATATTGAAGAAACGTCTTTTCCTTCTATGAGATGATATATACTATTTCAATGGAGCCGTTGAGTGGCAGCAAAAACCTGTGCATTTGAAGCCATCAGCCTTACCTGTGCATTTGAGGCCATCAGCCTTACCTGGGCATTTGAAGCCATCAGCCTTACCTGTGCATTTGAGGCCATCAGCCTTACCTGGGCATTTGAAGCCATCAGCCTTACCTGTGCATTTGAGGCCGTCGGCCTTATCTGTGCATTTGAGGCCGTCAGCCATACCTGTGCATTTGAGGCCATCAGCCTTATCTGTGCATTTGAGGCCGTCAGCCATACCTGTGCATTTGAGGCCATCAGCCTTACCTGGGCATTTGAGGCCGTCAGCCATACCTGTGCATTTGAGGCCATCAGCCTTACCTGGGCATTTGAGTCTGTCAGCCTTATCTGTGCATTTGAGGCCGTCAGCCATACCTGTGCATTTGAGGCCGTCAGCCTTATCTGTGCATTTGAGGCCGTCAGCCTTACCTGTGCATTTGAGTCCGTCGCCAATCCATCCTGGAGCACAGTGGCATTTAAAGCCGCCAGCTGTGTTGGTGCAGGTCGCATGTCTGTCACAGTTATGGGCTCCGATCTCACACTCATTGACGTCTGAAAAAGAGGAAACAAACGAGGGGCCATGTAAAGAAAGGTAGACAGTGCTCTGAAGGTCTGATGATTTGGGTCTGCATTCTCAGTCCAGTGGGGTTCTTGGCATTGTGGAGCGAGTTGACGCTTGGTTTGAATTGCATACAGGCAGCAGCAGGAGACGACAGGACTAAGTCTTTCTGGGTCACTGTCTTCATCCATGTATTTCAGAGCCGAAGGCACAGAGACATTCTCATGATCTCCGATACTAATAGCCTTCCTGCAGAGGTTTAATGAGCAGACCCTCTGGATTTTCATTTTGCGAGTGTGTCCGGGGAGCCAAGAAGGCCAAGAGGGAGAACGATCTCCCAACGCTAAGGGCTTGTTCTGTCTGCTCAGTCTGAACGAGTATTTCTGAGGTTATTTTAGGCAAAGATTACCCTCTTCGCACACAGACCCACTGACACTGCACTTCTCACATGAAGCTTTTAAAAGAGCCCTCTTTTAATGCTCATGTTTGGTTTTCTCACCAGCCCAGATGTCAAGTTTGGAAATGTAATCTTTCCCAAATATAATTTCGATAAAAATGCGATGTGGTAACGTTCCAACTCTACAAATAAACATTCCTTCACGGCAAAACCATTATAATTATATCTGAACTCTGCCAATGAAATGAAATATTGAGACACTTAGCAGATAATGCGGTTATAAAAGTATCTCGCAATATGGGAAAACCTATTGTATATAACCATGGATTCTAATAAATGAACAACAGCAATTAATGGGAAAAATTAAATTGTCTACTATTAAAATCGGCCCTGTCCATGAAGCTGTTTACATCCTGTAGGGTGTAACCAATAAGATCTCCAAGAAGCAGCTGGCGGTGACGAGATACTGCGAATGTGGCTCGGCAGCTCTTGTTCTTCGGGCATTTACGACATGATCGACTGCACGGGACGATGGAAAAAGTCTGTCGGGTGCTAATGTGAGTCAAACCAACCCTGTAAAAAGTGACCGACACAAAGCCTCGCCCCGTGTTACGGATCGGATCAAGGGATTGTGCAAGTGTGTGTGTGTGTGAATGTGTAAATGTCCCTGCACATCAAGGGAAGCCATGCCATGAACTCGGGCAAGATGTTGAGACTCATCAGCCAATGAGACACACCCCCTCTCTGTGTGTCTGTCTTTGTGAGGGTAGCAATTCAAAACACTGTCAATTAGAGATTAGTGCTGCTGGTTTACAGTCTTTCTTGAGGAGAGGGTACGGTATATTTACACTACTATTTGATGACGGGGTTAATATGAGGGCTGGTAGCAAACAAATCTCCCCGGATTACAGACGGAATCAAAGATAATTTCCCCCACGAGCCTTTGATGACAGAGAGAGCACAACAAACAGACACACGTTCTCATGTGGAAATGTAAAACGCAAACAGGGGGTTGTTGCATGCAAGAAGCGTGTCAGCGGTCACAGCTGGTGTCAAAGGGGAGGCCTGATTTGACTCTGGCTAATGTGTCACAGAAAAAGGATTCATGAGACATATGCCTACCTGGCTGCCTGATTACCTGTCTATCTGTTTGCCTTTCTGTCTATATGTATGCCTGCCTGTCTCGCTAGATGTCTAAAGGAATGCTAGTGTGGCTGCTCTCCAGACAACCTAAAGTAATAGCTATACTCTATAAAAGAAATAAAAAGGAGGGAGACACTCTAAATATCTGCTGATCCAAGCCATATAATCAAATGTTCCTACATTGTGTACCTAGTCTCGCTGGAATTGCTCAAATTGTTTGACAGTTTTGTCATTTAGCTTAAAGACGACAAAGTCAGCATGATTTATCTTTTAACCCTGATCCCCTCTTTAAAGTTAGGACACTCCCAGTCTTGTAAACCCAGCACATCTCCACCCAGTCCTAACTTTCCAATACACACGCAAGAACTCAGAAATCCCCAATGTGTACATACAAATACTGACTCCGTGCCCACTGAGCTCTCCGAGTGTTGCAGTGTGGAATAAAGGAAAAAAAGAAAAATAATTATTGCGGGAGCTTCATCAACAGCTGGATCAGATCTGAGCTCGAGAGCACCACTAACTCATCAACGCTCACACGCACGCAAGAAGATCTAATCCACGCATACCAATGTGGTCACACGAGGCTTTTGGACAATGATCACCGATTTCTTCTGCATTTTTTCGGCCCGAATATATTGAAAGCGGAGCCGATTCAAATAGATTCGCAGGCTTTGTTCGCTTGTCTATAACAAGACATCCTGCCTGCCTGAGAGGAATTAGCGTCTTGATTCCTTGGTATTCTGGGGATGAAATTCCAAACCTGTGAATCAGCACCGGCTGCGTTACTGCAACCCCGTCTTTCTCAAAACAAGTGAAATACTGTATGGACATCTTAATGGGAT
The DNA here is from genome assembly GCF_009769545.1 of Cyclopterus lumpus. Classification (NCBI taxonomy): domain Eukaryota; kingdom Metazoa; phylum Chordata; class Actinopteri; order Perciformes; family Cyclopteridae; genus Cyclopterus; species Cyclopterus lumpus. Next base: position 23,567,150 of record NC_046968.1, read on the forward strand.
TAGAATGAGCAAGAGTGTGTGTGTGTGTGTGAGTGAGTTTGGATCATACTTCAGACCGGTTTATTTACGTCTGAAGGAAGACACGCTGCCGCTGAATGTGTGTTTTGACTCATTTCGATAACCGAGATCAGATAAGATCGTGGAACGAAAAAACTCTTGTCTCCCGTCAATTCCAAACTTTTTAAGTGGCCACGTAAATCAAGACTCAACTCTGGCTAGACAAGGAGTGAGACCAAACGAGCATGCGGGGCTCTAGTGGCCGGATGGACTTTGTATTTATGTGTTCTGGAGCCCTTTCAGGCGATCGCATGCTGCAGAACTCTTCCAACCATCACGTAATGTTTAACTGACCTTAATGAAAGAGCAACAAAAGGAATAAACAAAGGTGCGATGTGACGCATGCATCTGACAGAAGACGGTGAGCTCACTGCTCCCGCTGCAGTTACATGTGAGCGTGTGTTAACGACGTACGTGTGTTTGTGAGCGTGTTTCTCGTCGAGTCAGACAGGAGCTCTTGAATCGAGGGTGAGTAATGTGAGAGCGGCTTCTGGTTAGCCAGGCATCCTCGGTGCGTCCTTTCATCTCTCATCTCTCTCTTTGACATGCTTTCACTCCTGTAGTTTAACAAAACCACACACACACACACACACACACACACACACACACACACACACCTCTCCTCCACCATTTAATCAGCAGCCGCCCTCTACTGACGCACCATCGTTTCACTCCCATCCATGTTCTTCCTATGAAAAGGATGTTCTCTTGTGGTTAGGAAAGTGTGGGTTTGTTTCGCTCACCTGTGCAGCCTGTGGTTCCCTTGCGGACAGAGTATCCCGGGTCACAGTGACAGATGAAGGATCCCTTCGTGTTCTCACAGTTCCCACTCAGGCAGATGTTTGGATTCAGATCACACTCATCCACATCTAGACAGGGAGGAAAGAGAAATGGAGAACAGAGAAGGAGGAAGAATTTTTATTTGCTACAAGTACAATAAAGAAAAAGGTCATGATAAATTGAATTAGTTTTTGTTGGTGCAGCCCGCCAAACAGGTTTTGATTAGATGTAATATATGGAAGTGAGTCATAAATTAATGACATTATGAACTATAAAATGTGTTTGCTTTGATAAATACAGCAATAAGATAGTATGTTTGTGGCGAGCGATCTAAAAGTCCGAACCTCATTGATGGCAGGGTTTTGTTTTCTCACTCAGTGGAACCAGACTTCTAAATGCCATGCATTCCTTCACGCTCTACCCAAACTAACACTATGTTCACTGTCTTGTAAATCAACAACAACAACATTAAGTCTCTCACACACACAGACTCATAGACCTGAGTCATTAAGTCTTATTCTCGTGACTCATATCTTGGATAACCTTTAGGTTGATCGTTCGGTGCTTCAGAACCCCCCTGGATCTAGTAAACGCAGAGCTGCAGAGGGGTGTGGTGTTTTATTTCAGGCATAAAATGTGCATCCATTACCGAGGCAGGTCTTCATATCGTCAGATGACATGAAACCGTCATAGCACAGACACTGGTACGTCCCTGGGGTGTTGGTGCACTGGCCTCCATCACAGACTTCTGGGCTCTCTTCACACTCATCAATATCTGAAGATGGAAGACAGCGAGGCAATCAAAAATTAAATGTGAGCAGGACAGGAACAACTGTATTGAGTACTAGTACTCCAGGTTTGAATGCTGATGTTTTTTTTACTACACAGTTGTTTTAAAAGAACACATCAAGACAACAACATGAAACAATGTGACTTCAGGGGCACATTCCTCTTTCATATGCAGGACAGAATACAGGACAGTGCATTTACTCTGTCACTCATGAATTCAGCACGGTCCATTCAGGAAAAAGCTTTTGCAAGTTATTTCCAGCTCTTCTTTTGCACACACTACACTGAAAATTCCCCTTGCACTGCCTTTTGATCTCTGTCTGTATATCTGTCTCTGGTAATTAAAGGAATAGGAATCACAGGAGTCAGTCTATATACAACACGTGAGGCCTACGGTCATGGAAATGAAATGAAACGCCTGGAATCATTCAAACAAGCACCATCTACTTATCTATCCTGTTTAGTAACATTTTGGATCTAATAACAAATGGTAAATTGTCAGATGTGGCCTTAACTTTATTGTCTGCCGACCAACTGATGCTTTCTTTGAACACGTGCCAGTCAAATCACAGCGGTGAGTCTCTCTCTCTGTTTGTTCCTGCTGTTAAATCTGTTCTCTCTCTCTCTAAAAAAAGAAAAGACCTTTTAAATGTCTGCACGTGCAGTCTTCTCTCAATCTCAAATAAACCTTAATTGAAATCACTTTTAAGGCAGTTTTCTTCAGATAACGCATCTTGACTTGGTGCCATCGTGATCGTAGAGCTGGAGAGATGAATAACGACAGGATGACAGGCGAGGAGAGACGAGATACAGAGCTACGCACCGGTGCAGCTCCTCAGGTCCGGCATCAGGGCGTATCCACTGTGGCAGCTGCACTCGTAGCCTCCCTCCGAGTTGGTGCAGAAGGTCTCGCAGCCACCGTTCTCGATGGTGCACTCGTCGATGTCTGAGAGGCGAGACGAAACATCGCCGTCACATTTGATCTTCCGATTGCCACGATGGAATCAAAAGAAAACATCTCCGAGGGGACAATAACCAGTCGTATGTTTCATACGCACCAACACACTCCAGTCTGTTCTCTGTAGATTTGTATCCCGTGTCGCAGGAACACTGGTAGCGGCCGATCATATTGACACACTGGCCGTTCCTGCACAGCCGGTCACTCAGGTTGCATTCATTGATATCTGAAAGGACAACGCAAATACAAACCATTTATAAATAAGTAATCAATAAGGATAAGCCCCCATTTTTTAAAGCTGAAAGTGCCATCGACGTGTTTGCGTGATGGTTTTTGTTCTTCGGACATGAAATGCGAGTCAGGGAGGAACAAATGGAGTAAGTCACTCTAAATGTTAATCACTTGCCTTAAAAGTGCCTTGAAGCAAGGCACCCACCTACAGTAGGGCGTCACTAGCAATTCTCGGCATTATCAAAACTCAACTCAATAATATTCAGTTTAATACTACAAAAAAAACTGCAACATTTTATTTGCGCTATTTGAACCTTTAATATATTTGAAATTTTTGGCATTTGGCATTGACGAACGATGAATTGACTATCAGAGCAGCTGCCTTTTCATTTTCTGTCGATCGACTAATTGATCATCGTATTGGCTCTACAGACGCAGTTAATTGCACCATTAGAGCTCTTACAGTGGAGACACTAATCAAACCTCAAGTATAACTTGTGACAGATGTTTCATGATGCATTCGGTACTTAAAAGTGATGAATAGAATATTTCCAACACGGGATCTGACTTCGTTAAGCACACTGTATCACACCCATCTCTGAAATATGCCAAATAAACAAAAGTTTATTATCATTATCATCATTTTAGCGCTTCAACTTCAACCAGAGATAATAAAGACCATTGTCTCAAAAGGGATGAGGCGGGCAGTTTTCATTAATGCTTTCATAGATTTTATTACTTTGGGGGGTTATAATGAAAATAAATGAGCCTGAAGGGCAGTGTTTGAGCATTAGGTCACGGACTGGAACCTTGAGACACTGCATTAGGTCATCAGAATGACACCCAGTGAATAATGCACGATCAATGCAACGCTAACTAAACACGGGTTTAGTTGCGAAACTATAGAAAGCATGGGAAAAGTCCGGCGCTGCTCTGGTTCTTGTGGAAAGAGTGTGCTCGATTAACCAACATGTGAACAAAGATAATTCACAGAAACTGACTTACTGGAAGAGACCGCTCATTATTGAGCCAACATGTTCCAGCAAAGTGTTCACTGGGTAAAAAAGTGCCTATAGATATTAACAACAAGATGTCTGAATCTCAATTATCCAATGAGAGGTAGACACAAAAAAGTTTGCCTCTCAAAAACAGACATTTCAGAATAAAAGTACAAAACAAAATGTAACATTAACAGTGAAAGCTACAGTACCAAAATACAATTAAAAAAAACAAGAACAGCATTTCTCTCGGATTTTAGTCTAGTCTAGAGTTCATATCAGCCCATCTATCAAAGAATATACAACACACACATGATTTGATTTGATCTCAAAATAGAGTCAAAACTATACGCCGCAACACAGATTTCTCAAACAAAGGAGAAAAGTTGGTAGCGCTCTCTGATGACCTCGTCACTCACCTAGACAGGCCGAGCCATCGAGTGCGATCTCGTGTCCATCGGGGCACACGCACTGGAAGCTGCCCTCCGTGTTTACACAGTCACCTCCACGGCACAGCAGGGGGTTCCTCTCACACTCATCGATGTCTGAGGAAGAGCACGCACACACACACACACGCATGCACGCACGCACAAGTAGACATATTTATGTTATGTTCAAACTGCAGGCAAATCAGATTTGTTTCTCGAGGTCTTTTAAGACAGCTTGTCCTCACTGTTGCTTGATCAGATTTGTGAGTCCAGACATCGGCAACCTATTTGCATGGGTTGCTGTGGTAACGACTTAGGCGTCAGTAAGTAGCGTAGCTAGCGTAGGAAACATTCGGCCTCGAACACACTGTTAAGTCGCGGTGCAGAACTCCTCCCGATATGTTGCATTGTTAAGGGGAATAAGCAGAAAGGGAAATTGCCAGCAGACAATATATATTTTGTCATTTCGCTGGCAGCAGCATGTATATTAACTATTGTTAGTCCTTAAATTTTAGTTTTTTGTCATTTCCAATGAAGCAAAAAAAAAACATTATTGTTGTTTGATCTGCAAAAAACGTGAGACTACGTGTTAAGAGATATTGTGGTCCTGACAATCGCTTGTTGTTTGCATAACTGCATGGTGAGAGAACCCAAGCAGCAGCTTCGTGGCTGGAAGTGATGTCATGAAGCTAGATTTATTGACCGTAACAAAAAAAAGAAAAGAGGTCTATAATTATTGTACATGTTTGTTATTTTTGTTCGCCTGCTAGCCTAGTCAGTACCGACATATAACCGACTTATAACTACAACCCTGCCGGCATTAGTTCCAGTCCCTTTGGAACAGCGTGCAACTACATTTAGTTGTGCCAATTTTGGTCTAACGGCAACTTCAGGCCAACAAAAGTATTGAGACTCTCCATTTTGAGTGTACAATTTATCCTTCGAATTTAATCAAACGGCGACAAAGACGCACCAGAGCAGAAATAGAGCGTTAAGTATTCTCTCAGATGGCAGAACATTCAGACTTGTACTGTAGCTGCATATGAAAATCATTGTGTTCCCCTCACATGCAGGTCAAGTATGTAATAAGGAACAATTATATTTTAAGACTTTACGAAGAAGTTTTTCAAAGTGATTGTGACGAAACTTTGGCTGCACAGACTTAAGATATAAATAATAAGATATAAATAAATAAATATATATATATTTATACAAATGCACACAGCCTGCAAATGTCAGATTCCATCTGCCATCTAAACAGTGAGTCCCGTGTCTGGCATGTTCGTCTAAGCACCTCATCCAGAGCGTATGGCTCGAGAGGGAGTGTGCAGGAGATGGCTGGGTAGTGATTAGGAGTGGGGATGTGAGGCAGGTCTTCCCTATAGTTGGAGACCTTTATAGGTTGGCAAAGCTATCTGCTCTTCAGATGTTGCCCATTTAACAGGGTGTGTGTGAGAGAGTTGTTAAGTTAAGTCCTCGCAGACTAAATGATCTCATATGAAAGAGTGCAGTCTCTGCATGTAGCTGTACCAAATCACCTCAAGCTGAGGACTCGGCAAAGGTGTTTTCTTTTTTAGCGTCTGCAGGAGTCGGTGTGTGTGAGGATTTGTCACTCACCCATGCAGTTTTTCATCATCATGAAGCCACTCTCATAACCTTCGAAGCACTCGCATGCAAAATCTCCGGCCGTGTTGATACATCTGCCCTGTCCACACAGGTCCGGAGAGATGTGGCACTCGTCAATGTCTGGCAAGAAAGGAACGCAAAACAAAACTCAGCAATTTCTCTTTAAAACACCGGTGAAAAGCTTTTAGAGAGCTCTCTGTATTCATTATGAATATAGAGCGATAACGATAAAAAACATTTGTTTCCGGTATGTTCTTTTTTATTGTTGTTATTGTTCTTTTTTCTCAGTAAGTCAGTCATTTAACAAAGAAGTGAGGAACTGATAAGATCAGATAAGCAATGAAGGTACACATATAAATATAAATCAGACTAAGCGAAAAAGCACAAAAGGTTCCAACAAAGAAAGGATATAAAATGAGATAAAGAGATGAATTTATGGATGACTTAAGCAGCCTTAGCTCTTCAAGCTGATATTTCCAAAGTCTAAAGCTAAAGGCCCCGATCCCTTTTGAATTGAATCCACATTTTGAAACACTTTACACAAAGACTTTCTGCCGGGCTCTCACTCATTTGGGGGGGGGGGGGGCAGATAAACAATGACTCAAGTCGTAAATTTACAATGGTGCATTCCAAAAGAGCTTTAGAAAAAGTTAATCAATAAGTATTTCTCAATGTGTTATTCAGCCTATAAACTGTCAGAAAATAGTGAAATATGCCCATCAAAATGTATCCAAAGTTATAGGCGCCGTCTTCAAATTGCCCCAAAACTCAAAGTCATAAAATTAACAATTATATAAAACAGAGATCCTTACAATTCTGAAGCTGGAACCAGCAGATGTTTGACCTTTTTGCTTGATAAATAACTCAAAAGATGAATCAATTATCCCATAGTTGTTGATTAATATCTATGTCGACTAAATGACTGAGCTACTAATCGACTAATTGCTTCGGTACTACTCACCAGTGCAATTCCTCTCATCAAAGTCCAGAGCGTAGCCGTTGTCACAGCGACACCGGAAGCTCCCGATGGTGTTTCTACACCTCCCATTGGAGCACAGGGTGTTGATCATCCTGCATTCATTTAAATCTGAGGTAAGGAGCAGAGGGTTAGAGGCAGGTGAGAGGCCATTAATGAAACAACCCATGCCTGTCTGTCCGTGGAGGGCGCAGTACCTTTGAGGAAGGGTCTGCCGTTGATGAAGTCCCCCCTATGCGAGAAGCCTGGGCCACGAGGACAGAGCTGGATGTACTCTGGAGTGCCCCTCTCTGGACACTCGTCGCACTCAGGGCCCCAGGCCACGCCCACTGAGCAGCAGCAGGCGTCCACACGCTGCTTCCCTGCGATGGCAGCCCCGCAGCGCTCATCCTCATGGGTGAGGTAGCAATGCTCCATACGCAGGTCTGCAAGTCACACGTACATATCACATGCATTTGTAGTGAAGCGGGGTATAAATGACACATTCAACACATGACATTCAGACGGTTAGAGCTCATCAATACCACTAAACGTGGACAGTACCCACCAATGCACGTCCTGCCAGTGACGTCAACAGTCATTCCCGGGGGGCACTGGCAGATGAAGGAGCCCGGTGTGTTGAGGCATTTGCCATTGATACACACCCCGGGAAACACTTGACACTCGTTCACATCTGACCGTCGACAGAGAAGATGGATCAACATCAACAGCAGGTCCAGTGTTTCACGTCGCTCAAATGAATGTGTCTAAATGGCATCAACGCAGACCGTACCTTCACAGACGTTTCCTTTGACTCTCGCAAAGCCTTTACCGCAGATTGGATCTGAAAAAAACAAAAAGAGGGGCGCACAATAAAATGTCAGCTGATGCAGGTATGTGGTTTACTAAAATGTGCAAAAATGGTGCATATTGATCCCCTCACCTTTTTCACATTTGGCACATGGGCTGTTCCAGGCTTCTCCCAGCGTGGAGCAGCAGTGGGACTTCAGTGTAGCCCCGTTGATGTTGACCTCACAGCGATTGTTGACTATCTTCAGCCAGCAGGTGCTCTTAGTCGTCTCTGTTTTAATGAAATAACCCTTGTAGCTACTTGACATTCAGTTATGTGGAATTAAATCACATGTGGATCAACAGCACACGCTGTTTTATGCCAAAGGTCTGTATCAATTAATCTCTATAGCTCTAAAATAAAACGGAGTGCTGAAGGGCTTACTAATAGTCAACCTGCCCTATAAAAAGGGACAACCCGTCTCTTCTGGCTTCACGATGAGTTCATTTCATTCAAGTGTGACGGTGCCGGTACAGCATTTGATCCAACTCGTCTCACATTGTTTATTGTAGTTAATCATCGAGCAGTTGCAAAGTTAAACATGAGACTAGACTGATTTTTTTTGTGTGAATAACAAGTGGGGAAAATGCTTAAAACCGTTTTCCACTCATTTTAATGCGTGATACTCTTATTACTTGATAGGTTTGAATAAATCAAAGTGTGGGTTTCTTTCATTTTTTCCTTATGTTGAATAAATACACATTTGGCCAATTAAAGTACTGCCTACCTTATAAAATCTGATTAAACAACTGGATGCTCCCTTACCGATGCACTCCATCCCCGAGCTGTCCAGCGAACTGCCGAGTGAACACAAACACACATAGGACCCTTGGCTGTTCCGACACTCTCCGTTAACACAGGGGCTCGACAGACACTCGTCCACATCTGTGGGAGACAAAAAGATAAAAACTGTTTTTCTCAAATTGGTCATTTCTCGTCACTCTGATATAGCAGAAGATGCAGGGAGGAAGTGGCATTGTGCTGCGCAACAGAATGAATGAGTCTCTGACCGGTGCAGATGTCTGTCTCGGGATCAAAGAGGTATCCTTTGGGACACTGACAGGTGAAACTGCCCGGTGTGTTCCTGCACAGGCCGTTTTCACACAGCTGCCTGTTCATCAGACACTCATCGATGTCTGAGGAGAAAACACAGATAGAGAGAGAGAGAGAGAGAGAGAGAGGATGAGTTTTTGCTCAAACTGGCTCATTTTCAGAGAGGACGAGGACATAACGGAGCACTTAACTTACCAACACAGTTTTTGCCCGTCAGGTCTACCTCGAAGCCTTCATTGCAGGTGCATTTGTAGGTCCTCAGCATGTTCTCACACACCCCGTTCTGGCAGACGTCTGGGTCGAGGGCGCACTCGTTAATATCTGAGAAGGCAAAAAATAACCTGTTGAACGTCACAGTAGGGAACAAAAAAAACAACCTAACCACCAGTTTAATTAACATGGCTCTGGTTTCTGTTTTTATATAACTGAAAGACGCACAACAAGCTTGCGTTCGTTACCTCTCCCATCGCCGCTTATGCCAGGACCACTGGGGCACAGAGCCAGGAAGTCAGCTGTAACAAAACACACAAACGGCACCGTTTTGGTTGATTAAAAAGCACAAATACCAGCGTTTGAGAAAATATCAAATTTGCCAAAATCCGAGAAAGCTCAAAGCGAAACATGTAATGCCATGTCATTATCCATTTCCATGGTTTCTCATTTAGCCGAGATGTATATAAAAGCGTCTCCTTAATGTGGTGCAGCTCTGGCGTCTTTTGATACAGAAACTTTAATTGGCAGGACTAATGAGAAGAGACGGGATGATGTGTGTGCGCATGTGTGTGCGTGTGTGTGTGCGTGTGTATGCATGTGTGTGTGTGCGTGTGCGTGCGTGTGCGTGCGTGTGCGCGCATGTGTGCCTGCGTGCGTGTGTGGAGGCTGTCAATGTCTTCTAACTGGGGAAAAGTGAAATCTGAGCTGGTTTGTCAGAGAAGACAAAGCATTTGATCTGGTCCTCCTGACTTTGACAGGTGTGTTTTGAATTAAACGCAAGTGTGTGTGTGTGTGTATATGTGTGTGTGTGTGTGTGTGTGTGTGTGTGTGTGTGAGTGTGTCAGCAGGAGGTGGCTGCCTATGTGTAAAAGGCGGGGTGATTCGAGTATCCGTACCAGAGCTCTGTGGTGGGCAGGGTTGGCAGGGCTCTCCGTAGGCGTACTCCGTGCTGGCACAGCAGCACTCCGACTTGGTCACAGCTCCAAATAAAGGCCTAACACATTGCCCTCGCTTGTAGCCACCATAACACGAACTGCGCATATGCGTGTCTGTTTTGGTCAAAATAAAAGATTGTGTGAGAAACAGTGATGAGGCAAGAGCTGTGGAAAAAGGCTGGAGACAGAGAGACGGGAAGGAGAGAGTCCGCAGCTCCGAAAAACAACAACATTCAGTTTTGTTTATGCATTTGACTGTAAAATGTCTCTTTTGTGGTTAATCTGAGTAAAATGTGAAGACAGCAGTGAGATAAATCCTTAAAAGTTAGCTCACTCTGAGTTTTTGTCGGAACATTTTGATCATCAATGCAAGAATTTATCTAATTATTTCCCAAAGTAGTCAATTAACTTCTTAAACAGACATGTTGTAAAACTAATTTCCATCTTCTTCATGAAGCAAATAAAAATAGAGATAAACATTTTTTTATTTTTATGTTTTGCTTGTTTTCCTGGAAACAAAACATTTACTCACCAACACAAACCCGTCCATCCAGGCCGACTGCCATCCCAGACATACACTCACAGCGGAAGGACCCCTCCGTGTTGACGCAGTGGCCGTTCATACACATGCCCGGAGTCTCACACTCATCAATGTCTAAAAACAGAAACAGCAAAATCAGCTCTCTGTTCACTTTTTTTTCTTTTTCTTCTTCCCAAAATGAGTGGTATAAAGCTCCAATTTCCTGCTTAAGCATTATTAAAGTCCTCAGGTGCTCGATTTATTAAGAAACCAATTGAGCCAAAACTGCTACACAGTTTCAATATGACCTCAGCTAAGAAAACATTCTGTTCCTTTCCTCTTGATCCCACCAGCGTATTACAATAATTATCATAATGAGCGTAAACGATGACATGGTATGCAAGCATAACTGTGTGTGTGTGTGTGTTTTCTGTATGGGTGTGTTGGGAACAGACAGACTGTAGATAGAAATGACACTACACGTTTCATTAACGACTGCAAAAGACTTGGCTAGTTGGAGATGTATTATTAAACATTGCATTAATTTAAACTCATGTTTCAAATAAGCTTCTGAACAGCATCTAATACATATACCATGAATGGTGGACCAATTGCTCCTCCTAATCTAACCGGTGCTTAATGTGGCGTGCTTTGTCGATTTCAAGGCCAACGTCTCTCTTTTTTTTGCATTAAACGGGTTTAGGCGGGTCCCAACGGGCTGCATGTCCAGCTGGCCTGCCACGATGCTGAGGGTTTGTTTTGTTTTTTTTTTGGGGGGGGGGGGGACTTTTAGGGGGATTTCTTGGGCTTGTTACATGCGAGAGAGAACGCAACCTTACAAGCTAGCGGATCTAAAGAGCACATAGACTCTAAGTATCGACTGGTTCCATTAGAACGTAGAGATGTGACCATAATGATCTGTGGTTCTGTCTGTCAAACCCACCTACACACATGCGTCCGCTGTTGTCCAGCAGGAATCCAGGTTTACAGATGCATTTGAAGCTGCCGTCGTCGTTGATGCACAGTCCATTCAGACACATGTTCCTGATCAGACACTCATCCTGGTCTGTGGATGAACAGAAACAAATTGACTAAGTGCTTTTAGAAAAGATACAGATGGTTTTGTGCATTAACAACAGCTTTCATTCATAATCAAAGTTATATTGCTGCTTTTTACCAATGCAGCGGCTATATTCGAAACTCTCCTGCACACATTGGAGAATTTATAGTTTTCTGTCAAATCCTTTCACTGTTATCATATCCAGAGGACAAACACTAAGCACACATGGGAATCGGGACATTTTAGACAATAAATGTTGCTTTTGAGCATCCGACACTTGACTTTTTATATCTTGACGCATTCTTGAACAAAAAAACTGGCAGAATTTTCACTTAAAACTCAATTCCCATGTGTCAATACTACAATTTGACTGTTTAAAGGTGTTCAGAACGGCCACATTGGAAGGCAAGCAAAAAAAGACCGTCATCGTAGAAAGGAAGGATATTTATTAATGAGTTTTAAAGCAATTTGACCATCTAATAGTAGTTCTAATAGACACATATATATATATATATATATAAGTTGATCTCTTAATCTCAACAAAAGGTTTTCTGTGATGGACTAACTATCCGACACAAAACTTGCTAGACTTTATAGCTAACTAAAATAAATGGGGAAAAAATAGATGCCTGCAAGGTAAGAGAAGTAAATATTATGAATATGTAGTTCTTTGGAAAAAAGTTGTTAGAAATATTTTGTAGTTAATGGGCTGAAACACACAAAACCACCAGCATGACATTTTAAAAAGCTATCTCTTACAGCACAGGCCTCCAACGGGCCCTGGTATTAAATCACCACCTCCCATAGATCCACGGTCCATTAAACACAAACATTACACATACGGTGGTAATTACAGAAAACTGCCCTTTCAAGTTGTCTCAACTCCATGAATGCCGATGTCAGAACTTGACAAACCTTGACAGTTTTTTCCATCTGCTGTAATCTCAAACCCAGCGTTGCAGACACAATGGAAGCTGCCCACAGTGTTCACGCAGCGGCCGTTGTTGCAGATTCGACCGTTCGCCACACACTCGTCCAGATCTGGCGGACACGAACACGTAGCACAGTAAACACATACATCCTCTTAAAGGGGTGAGCACATGCGTGTGTCCCGTGTGTGTGTGTGTGTGTGTGTGTTTGTGTGCGTGTGTGTGCATGGCGTATGCGTAACCTCGGCACTCTGTCCTGGTTGCAGTCGTCTGGAATCCAGCGGGACACTGGCAGATGTAAGACCCAGGGGTGTTCACACATTCTCCGTGTGCACACGGGCTTCTCTCACATTCGTCCTCATCTGGAGATCAAAACGGCAAGCTCAGAAACCTTCATCACTTTTGTGCGCCTCCAGTTTTTAATGCTGGAGAAAACTTACCGTAGCACTCTCCTCTTAGATTCACCCTGTAGCCCATGTTGCACTCGCAGCGATATCCGATGCCTGGCATGGGCACACACCTGCCATTCAGGCAGAGGGTGCGGAAGGCCTGGCACATGTTGGTGATGTTCTGGGTTTGGATAATACTGGGACCTGACCAAAACATTCACACAGATTAAATGCTATAATGAAAAACACTGTTTGGCTCTTTTATGTTTTGTTTTTAATTTTTTTAACAAAGTAGTAAAGGAAACGTAATATCTCAACTGCTTGCAAAACTAAATTGGCATTTTATAAGCACGCAGTCTTGCATTGCCAGATGTATTAAAGTCACTATGATTCTCGTTATGGCAAAAAAAAAAAGATCTGAGTTGTTTGAATTTCCTAAGAGAAGCCTAAACTTTTCCACGGTCCCTTGTAAAATGTTTTCAAATGTTCTTTGCGGAGGATTTTGCCTTCATAAACTCTTGACATGGTCTGGTCTGCAAACATGCCAGAATTTTTTGGTTCAGATTGGACATTTTCCGCTTCTATATATTTGTATCTGTTAATACACCAATACCCAAATGAAACGATCAGCCTGACGTCAGTGCACAAATAAAGAGTCTTAGTAAAAGTCATCATTAACATGAAGCTCGTTAGCTGGAGGGTGTGTGTTGGGGATTGCTCAAAACTGAGATGTTGTACATGGCAACAGAAGACCAATGGGTGTAGCGCATTCCACATCCACTGCGTCAGACCCGAACGTCAGAGTTATAAGCCATCGTGGCACACGTCAGCTTTGAAGACATGCCGTGAACGTTTTGAACCAACAAACCAAAGCAGAAAGTAGGAGCGTACCTGGTGGAGGTTGTAAAGGAAGATGTCCTGGAAATTGTCCTGGAAATTGTCCTGGATATTGTCCTGGAAATTGTCCTGGAAATTGTCCAGGAATCTGACCCGGTCCTTGGCCAGGGATGGGATTTTGAACAGGATACAATCCAGGTACCTGTCCAGGAACTTGCCCAGGAGTTTGACCAGGATAAGGAACTGGGTAGATGCCGGGTAAGTCGGGACCCCCTGGTACACGACCAGGTAGCACCCCTCCATCAGGTGTCTGGGAGCACAGTTTCTGGTACTCCTCTAAAATGAGCACATGTGGGGGAAAAAAACGGGAGGTTAGCTCTGTGTTGCTGAGGCCTTGAGACACGTAGATGAGAACAAGAAACGTAAAGCCATGTGATGGTGAGTAACCCCACCTGTTCCACGAATGGGGCACATTTCAGGGGAGGATCCATCAGACCAGCAGCGGCCACTATCACAGCAGCACTGCATTTTGGTCAACAGCTGCGAGTTTTGGTTGGCGCAGCGCCCGTTCAGCAGGCTAGCGAAGCAGTACCCACCTCGAGAATCTGTGGGAATCAACAGCATGAAGTGAACCTCGCGGTGCTGTATGGAATATGACATGTGTTGTCGTCATGTTGAGCATATTGGCACGAGAACAATCGCAATGTCGCGATTGTTGCTTCAGACTTTCCATCATTTAGAAGCCAATAGTCATCACTTCCTATTTATGAGAACCTTTCCCTACATCCTGTAGTTTCTGGCACTGTGCACCAGCATGACTAATACTCAGGTTCACGATTAACATCAATATATCATGTCTTGTTTCACGCCCAGCCCATCCAGCGTATTCACATGGAGAGACTGGACAGGCTACACTCCTGATTGGCTTGGTTACGTTTGACGAGATGTCAGGCGAGCGTACAGTCGGTTTGAAGGAAAAACAGTTTGGGCCCTTCGGGGGTCGGAGCAGACGTTCCTGCATGGGAAACAAACTAAAATGTTTGTCGCAACAGTTTTCTGGAGCAAAAGACTCAGACATTCCTTTCTTGCAAACATCCTCTCCTGGGGGGACGAGGGGGACGAGGGGGGCGTAATCTGAGCGTGGGTTTGCATATGTTTGTGTGCGAATGCATGTGTGTATACATGCACGTAAGAGTATGTGCGTGGACATCTAATGGTCTATTCTGACCCAAATTCCTTCCCGGTCTGTTTTGGGTCAAACTGAAGCTGAACCAGCGAGCTTAACAGGCTTTTCTGGTGTTTGTGTGTGTATGCGTGTGCGTGCGAGACTGTTATCGACCTCCCAGCATGCACACACTGATAGAAAGACGCACACACACACACACACACACACACACCCACACACACACACACTGCAAAGTCAAAAAACTAAGTCACCGAAGCACGAGAGGAGTTCACTTTACTTCTCTCGTCATGTCTCCTCCTCAGTTTGAAGAGAATATAGCTCATTGTTGTGGAACTAGAAACAAGTGACTACTGACCTAAATTCTACCAGCTGGAACCTTGGAGAGATTTCACTTCTTCCTGCGCTCGGCGTCAGGCATTAAGGGGGGAAGAACCAAAAATAGGGTGGAAAAAGGAAAGCACCTTCTTTGCTCAATCTGCTTCGTCTCATATTTCATCTAACCTAGTATCAATGAACCAAAGCTAATACAAAGCAAGGCGATTATCCATCGGAGAGACATCCAGTGCGACCGACGGCTCACCTATACACCTGGATCCGTCCGAGGAGGTGTAATATCCTTGGGGACACTTGCAGAAGTAGCTGCCGGCAGTATTAGAGCATTCACCGACACCACAGAGACCTGGAATGTTTGAACACTCGTCCAGATCTACAGAGAGGAGAGGAGAGGAGAGGAGAGGAGAGGAGAGGATAGGAGAGGAGAGGATAAGAGAGGAGAGGAGACATCAAGTATGTCTCAAAACATTTCACATCACTTCCTGTTTGTTCAAAACTGCACAGTAATCATATCTTTTGATGAAAGCGATTCAGATGAAATGCGAATGCTTTCAAAAGTGACTTGAGCACATGTTGGCAGGGACAATGGAAATAAGGCATTGTGACAGGATATTAAATCCAAGGGCCTCTTTAGCTGCTCATCTGTTAGCACCGTTGCACAAAGTCTGTTAAGAAATACACTGTAACTTTAAAATGTCTTTTACACAGTCCAGAAGTTTTCCGGCAATTATTTCTGGGCATAAAATAGAACATATGCCACAAAGGTTTCGCTAGAGTAAAATTTGGTCTGGAAATTGTCACATTTAGGTCTTAATGAGTATAAAGTTGTAAATGAGGTCTCTTGATTCATATCATGCATTGACATACCTGGTTAAGAAGCTGTTTTGAAGCAAAACTACTCGTACTAAACTAAAATGCCCAATGGTATGGAGGAGAGTCAGGAAAGTGACTCAGAAATGTGTATTATACAGCGCTATTTACACGTAGTAACAATAGCAAACATCAGCTGCCATAAGCTACTGGTCAGACCAGACCAAATAAGGTTAAAGCAACAAAACCCTCAAGTGTGTTTATTGCTCATCAACTTTTTATCTGTATGAGGAAAAACAGTATTATTTCTAAAGTTAGATAGTCTGTCTTTAACACGCGCATATTGAGGTAAATTCCTCTTGCACGCCTCACAATTAAGTGTGAAACAGGATTACTGAAAAAAAGCCGAATGCTGCTTTGGTTTAATTAAACGTATTTCAAGGGAAGGGCAAAGTGGCTTATGTGTGGTCTCTCCCCACAAAGTAATAATCAAAATACCGCAGCCGAGGTGCATTTAACCACATCTAGACGGATGTGGCTTTTAACTCTACTTTCACATTGTTAACTGGGAGCTTTTAAAATAATGTATTTTAGCCTACCCTGTCATTCAAGCACACACTGGACGTCAAAGATTTCACAGTTTTAATGTGATGGCTGCTTGATTTCCTACCGTCACATTTCTGTGAGACCTCGTTGAACTTGTGCCCAGCGGGGCATTTGCATTCAAAGGATCCCACTGTGTTGATACAGTTTCCTCCTTCACAGATGCCAGGGATGGCCTGGCACTCATCCACATCTGTACATACAGAGCATACAATTAATACACACGCTAACACAAATCGCTTAAATGTACAAAACGAGGAAAATGATAAAGAGACGATCAAATATAAACTCAGCACAGGAGCAAGAGGGCAACACACACACACACACACACACACACACACGCATTAACACAGACATCTGCACACGTCTGGATGTGCCTGGATTGAAACTGGGTCTGTTTTAAGAGTCTGGCCTTCCTGCAATCAACTGAGTGACAAGGTGAAAGAGAGAGAGAGAGAGAGAGAGAGAGAGAGAGAGAGAGAAGAGGAATGTCTACTGCAGGAGGAACAGAAGCCAAAGCCAAGTAGACCAAGGAAGAGATAGAAATATAGAAAAGACAGGTCTACATTCAGACAAAAGGTAATAGATCGCATAACATACCTCTCATTAGAGAGTGGATTTTGAGCACTGGATTAGTCAATCAATCTATCGATTCATTAGCTTTTGAGAGAGAAAAAGAACTTGAGATCTGTGACTTTGTGATTTGGATTGGTAAATTGCATTAAATGCAAAATAATTTAATGAATTTGACAGAATAAAATCTATGTCTCAGGCTGGAAACCTCCAGGAGGCTGATGCCGTCTCAGAGCACTCCATGTTGCTCTGGGTCCTGGCTCAGGTCCGCCTCCCCTGCAGAGGTTCTGATGTTGTTGGGTCTGGAGCAGACAGGCAGAGGGCCGTCTTACCCTAAATGAGCTCTCCCACGTGGCACCGCCACTGACCCGTGTTACTGACTCTGACAGTCCCGCCACAGCGGGTGTCTGCGGGCATTCCATACACATGTGGGAGGCACTGCCACCAACCCCAATTTAACCCAATTAGAACTAATCTTCTGGAGAGGGGATGATGGGTAGAGATGAGGGGACGACAGAGGGAGAGGGGCGAAGGCAGACAAAGAGGGAGAAGGAGTTAAAACGGCAGAGAGAATAGAAGCAGCACTTCACCTGAAGAAGGGAGAGGGGAGGGAGGATGACAGAGAGAGACGAAAAACAGACAAAAACAGAAGAAAAAAAAAGACAGAGATGAGGAGGAACAGACTTTACCTTGGCACGCCCCGGTGCGGTGGTTTGGTATGAACCCTCTGCGGCACGGTTGAGGCTGGGCTGGGCACATCTCACAGGGGTGACCCCACGCCCGTCCCACTGTGGCGCAGCACAAAGTCTTTGTGCACACAATGCCTGTGAGCTGGCCCTGACACATCTGGTTATGCACCGAGGCGAAGCACGGCCCAGTGCGGTAGTCTGCAGAGGCAAAGCAAGAGTTTGCTTTTTGTGGAAACTTGTTTCTTGTTTCTTTCCAAAATTGTGACAAAAGAAACCCAGAACCTGAACTTGATTGTGCGAGTGAATGATTGTCTGGCATGCACAAACAGAAACGCTCAACCTGAATGCAATTTTGCACGACGTCTTCAACTCCCTTACATTATATGTGATGAAAGGGCTGCGGAGCGCACACACTCCATAAAGAATGCATTGTCTGTTCCTGGCATTTTAATCGGTCTGGCTCTCTCTCAGGTGCATTTTACGTACACGTGTGTGTATGTGTGTGTGTGTGTGTGTGTGTGTGTCTCTGTGTGTGTGTGTGTTATAGAGAAAAGCAGAGATAGGGAAAGGGTCTGGAAAACCTTTTAAAGCTGTGTGGGCGGATGTGGAGAGTAAAAGACACAAGCTAGAATAAACAGAGACAATGAAAAATCAGTCTGGTGCACATGATATATGATCATCAGTTCTTTAGTTGCCTGTATTGTGTTTGAAGGCAATGTCACACATTCACCATGGAGTATGCTGCTTTTTCTAATTTTTTTCGAGTAATACACAATCTAGGGAATTGATCATCCCTAAGGCCAGCAGCGGATGATTGACAGGGCGCGTCTGCGGAGTACAGTGGGTGATTTTGGCCGCTAGCAACAGCAGCCTAGAGTTACACACTAAATAGCTTAATAAATATGAGCTCAACTGTGTAAAGAAAGTCCCTTCGTCAAGATTCTTCACCTCAACTCCCCTTTCAAACTGGTGTGTTCCTCATTCCCTTGATCCCACTGCTTGCATGCGTCCAACCCCTCACTTCATCCTCCCTCCAAACACCACTCCTTAGCTTGCAAACTTGCAAAAAAACCACGGAATCTTATCAGGTGATTGGCGAAAAAAAAGAGAGAGAGAGTGAAAGAACTCATCCCTCTCGAAAAGAATCTGGCCCCGAGATCCACGAAGCAAAAATCATTTCCACATTTCACGGCAGACAACAGACGGCGAGAGGAAAGAGGGAGACCAGTTCCAACAGCGCAGTCGTTTAAAACAAACGAGACATTGTGCGTTTCCCGTGTGGACAGGGGCCCAGCCCAGATCCGTCACGTGCACCACAGCCTCCACGGTCTCTTCGGCCTGTGGCACCAGCGCTGTGTGAAACAGAACTGGGTCATCTCTCCTTCGCTTTCTCGCTCCCTCTTGCTCTACTGGGGACCAAATGCTGCTAATCCTTAGTCTACTTCTCTGGTCACCCAGCGGAGCAATGTAACTAAGTACATTTACTCAAGTACAGTTTTGAGGTACATGTACTTTACTTGATTATTATTTCCATTGCGGGCCACCTCTACACCAGCACATGTCAGAGGCAGATACCAGAAAGCTAGTAGTTGCTACTTTGAGGATTAAGTTGCAAGATAAGCACGAGCTAAACTCAGATCATATGATGCATTGTAACAGAGCTATCTAAAAGTACTTTTTTTTTGCTAGCTGACATTCTTTAAGAGAGAGCCATGCTAGATGTTGCCAAACTAAGCTTCATATTTAACAGACAGGTATGAGAGTGGAACCATTCTTCTTAATATCTATGCAAGAAAGCCCAACAATGTCAAACTATTCCTTTAAAAAGCTATCTATCAATCAGGAAATAACACAATGTCACCTTAAGTAACAGCCTAAAATGAATACCGATGACTATATATGAACTACATAACATAAACTACATATTCGCCCGCGCCCATCAGCAGCGTCTCCTCCTCCGGCCAGGAGCAGAGCTTCGCCTCGTTGCTCTGACACCAGGCTGCTGGAGGAAAGTGAGGAAGAACCAGGACTGATGGGGTCGATTGCCATTGAAATCAGAGGTGTTCTAAAGGGACTCCAATGCTTGGAAACACCACCGCTTTCGTCCACAGGGACACCCAAAATCAGCACAACATGAAAGTAGTCCTTGTAGTAACTTTAAGCGAAACTTTTCTGCAGACAACAAACACAACCGGTTGCCAGGTGTCTTCTGTATTTACTGAAGGCCTACATTATGTGCCTTACCTACAACAACAAAGCAATACACCGTATAGGAAAAAGCAATTACAGGAGCTATGGAAAGTTTTTTACGTGGCGCCCACATAAGTACAGCAGACTGTGTAAAGAACTCAAGTTTCTCTTTTCACCAGATTAAGGTTCATGTGTTATTACAGTCGGGCCGCCACACATAATCCATCTGACATAATACCTGCTCATTACAGCTGTTAGTAGAGGAGAGCAAACACTAAAAACACAAAGATCTGAGCATGAAATAAAGCAAATACAAGTGCAGCACTTAAAGTCAGCTGAGGTAAACAGGGAGAGGCGGACAGCTGTAGGGTAAAAGTGTTGTCATTTCATCTGTCATCTCACTGTCTCTCTGTGAACTTCATACATCTGGGGGATCCACCCATGTCCTCTACATCTGGGAGCAATCGCATATGTTCACACACAAATGCACTCAAATTCATATACATATACACACACACACACACACACACACACACAGACACACCGAATCTGAGCCAATGTCCCAGCCCCTCATCCAGCAGTCTAGCCAGAGATGATCTCAACAGAACAAAACTTACAAAAATGCCACTCTTGTTTTTGCATTTCTGCTCTACTTTTGGAAACATGTTTGCATATTATGGTAGCTGCTTCAGTAAACATACATCTCAATATGGGAGCGGATAGTTTGTTTTGATGCTCGTTAGCAGGCGATTTCATGTCTGTGCAGAGGTTCGGTTACTTTTGGAACATAATAGAAATGCTGGCTTCCCCAATGATCGATGAGTTTATGCACAACAACAGCCTTGGTGTGAACAGGAGGGAAGCCCGCAGGGAAGTTGGTCAAAAGAGTTTCCTGGATTAACTCCAAAATGTTTGTACACACACACACACACACACACAAACATCCATCCAGCTTTTCCATATCCACCCTTCTACAATCTACCTCCTTGCAGATGGCGTTCACAGCATCCTTGCATGCCTTAACATACGCAGAATTTGTGCACACGCATCCGTGTGTGCGTGTTCGCGTGTGTTTCCATGCATATGCTATGGGGTCTTATATCTGGGTGGGGCCTTCCCTGTTGGCCCGTCAGCAGATTTCTCCATCCTCCCAGGACTAACAAGTTAAGCAAGCACTCAAAGACACACACAGACACACACTTGGTTATCTATCTACTGAGGTTTGCATTGGGCTAGAACGGAGAAAGGAAAAGTTAGTGAGGCATTAAGAGACAAGAGAGCCCCTCAGCTGACTGACCGGCTTCCCCGTTGTACCCTGACCGCTGACTTATCGACTGTGTAACTCACGTGTTACCACTTTTCAGGCCAGTCTTTCACCGCCATCCCAAGTGAACTCGATGGCGTCACACCGAAAGCTCGAGTTTATTGCTCCGCAGCTCAACGACTGTGCAGCAGGAGCAGAGAGCCCTGCGTGCGATCAGCAGCATTGCGGCGGGATCTCACCAATCCCACATTCCGACCTAAATCACATTTGTAACCAACAAAGAACACGTTGATGTACCAGGCTGCAGTTTCACTGCAGTCAGCTGTGCCTGGTGGTGGGACCACTGGTCAGCAGATTGCAAGTCGCTTTGGCAGCAGCACCACAGCTCCGCAGCGGTGATGTGTTCATGCTGGGCCCTGATTGCTACAAGATCTTTCCCCATCCAAGACGACCTCCTGAGAGCAGCTACTTCTCCCCTGGTGTGTGGAAAACCTTGTGTTTTTGTTAATGTGATAAGATCAGGCCATAATGGGGCACGGTTCTGTAAATTGCATTAAAAACAGTGTGGGGTTGTGCATGTGCGCATGGATGTGTGGGCAAATGCACTTTATCCGCGCGTGCTTGTGTTTGTGCGAGAGCACAATGGCTTCCCCTTGGGAGGGGATGGATACCAGCCAAGGAAATTCCTATGAAAGTAACCTAACCCAAAACGCCACCGTATCCTTTGGCCTACTTTCTCCACCTCTCCTGGTGCAAACATATGCAAGACGAAGGACCGAATAACTGATCAATTTACAAGGCTGTAAATACAGATTATTTTGTTATAGTTGATAACTGTTTTGAATACAAGTCAATAAAATGTGTCGTACATAAAGCCTGTCACAAGTCCCCGAATCCAAACATATTCAAATAGCTTCAATACCCAAAAATATCCCAAAAAACAGCAGATCCTCACTTTTGAGAAGCTATATAGATATATTCAGAACGATGAACTATGTTAGGATGACTGATAGGAGACGGAAGTTGGTTTCCAAGCAGCTGTTCCCAGACAAAGACAAACACACACGCAACAAAGAGCCGGCCTGTTTCAATCATAGAACAACACCATCACTATGCAGACAAGAAACGATCATTCATAAAGCAGCAGACAGTGAGTGGCCAACTCGCATGCCTTTCACCTGACCAGACAAACAGATGTGGTCATAACCTTTGCCCGCACACCATTTCTTCATCAGAAATACAACACGAGACACAACAGCAGAGCATTGCACACATTTCTTGTGTTCCCTGAAAAGCATGAACATCTAGAAGGTACTGGTGTGTTGAATTTGAATTCCTCCACAGTCTCACAAGCTCTTTGGCCAAGCTTCCACAGGAAAGAGTGGAAACCAAAGTCACCGCATGTAGAAGTGTGCTTCAGCAGATAAGACCTGGCGCTAACCCACCAGGCAACCAGATAGTGTCTTATGAGTTGCAGGGTTGAAGAAAAGTAAAGTAAACTAAGGGACCGATCCTCATCCAGACCCGACAGACAGCCCTCTGAAGCATAGCCTCATTAAAAGGGACGTTACTAATTAGGAGCACTGCTGCCAATCCAAATATTAGCTTTACAAGGTCACATCTTTGACCTCTACAGGTCATCTCCGCCACAGACCCCAAGCACAGGCACAGCGTAGGCCGCTCTCGGTGTGCGTGTGCTTGTATACTTTGGAGCCTTTGCTCTCATGTACAAGAGAGCAACCACAGGAGGTTGGGAGGTCTTCAGTTAACAAACAGCGCATACTTAGAAAGACGATTCATTCCCCAGAGCGTTGTTTGAGAACAGATGTGGAAAATAATTGTCATTTCTGAGCTCAAGCTTGACATGCAAATGTTCCACAACAAACCACATTCCTGGTGCTGGTGGCATGACTGAGCAAGAATTTTAAAAAGCCCACGTCACTCAGCGTCAAGTCACGCACAGTCACGTAAGCGGCACATGTGGCTTAGAAAAAGTATTGAGTCATGAATGTAGAGCACAGAGACAGTGGGATGTCGGGTGAGTGAGATAAATGCAAAGTAACTGTAGCGCTCGTTACCTCGCTCACACTGAGCCCCGGTGAAGCCGTAGGTACACACACATCGGTTGGGAGCCACACACCTTCCTCCATTGAGACAGCCATTTTCACAAACCGCTGGAGAAGAAGGAAAGAGAGAAAAACAAACAAAGATCAAAGACAAAAAAATGAGAAAGAATTCACAGGATATTTGTCATGTTTGTAGGCCATCATTTCTATTGGTTATGGTAACAATGCGGTAACTAAATCAATGGCAGATATCTGGGAACATGACGACATCGCTAAAAAGAAGTCAGATGGGGCAATAAACAGAGCACCCATTGATCGGACCAGCCACAGACAAACTAAGGCACATTATATGAACCACTTTATTTGGAGGTTAAAAACCCAGAATGCTGGCAATGATTCATTACGCAGCTCACACAACTATAGTAAGTATGCAAGTTCAGGAACATGATCTGCACACTGTAACAGATGTTTAAAAGAGTTTGATTCACAATTGTACAGTTTGACTTTGTTTTCTCTTCCAAATAAGTCTGACTTTGCATCTGGCCGCTCTCTTTTCTTGCCCTGCCGCTCTTTGTTCCAGAAATGTTGCCGTGAGCGCGTCTCAGCAAGTAAAGAGTTGTTATAAACTCCGACCAGGCCTGAGCCAGTGTGGAGATCATGCGTTCCAGTCGTGTGTGTATCTGTACATCTGTCCGCTAATCTGCACTCTACGGGGTGCACTTTTCTAGTTACTAATAGGAATGATGGCCAAAAGACTAGCTGTTAAAGGATCCCTGAGGGGCCTTACTTGGGCACAGCAGTGTTGAGCTAAATGCTATCGCTGACATGGCAACACGCTCACAACGGCTATGTTCACATGCTGATGTTTAGGATGTCTAATGTTTACCATGCTCACATTTTACCTTGGTAGTATGCTAACATTAGCTAATTAGCATTAAACTCAAGCTTAAAAGTAACAAAAAACGTTTGGAAAAGCAGGTCATATGTCTTTATCTTAAAGGAATCTAAGATGTTAATGTTAAAACAGGCCGACAACGTTAAAGTGCGTCACATCGGTGTATTTTCAGGATCATCCTTACGTTGGCCACAGTGGTTTCCCACGTAGCCCTTTTGACACTGGCAGTTGTCCTCGGCACACGTTCCCCCGTTCATACACCGAACGTTACAGTGCTGGACTGTGGGCGCAACAACACAAACCCACACACACACAGAAAGACATTTACACACACAGCAATGTTGCGTGTTAAAATCAGAGCACACCAATGTGCGCTGCATATTAGATTTACAACATAAACAGAATGCACTCTGAACTCCAAAGTCATGCGCAGATATAATTTCCTCGACATTTATGGTGTGCAAACAGATGAGCGCATTGGGTTGAAGCGCTGAGAGCTGCAAGGAGAGCAACATGGAGGAGATGTTGACTGTGGACGTCTTCCAAAGCACACACACACACCAAAGGACTCACTCTCACACACACACACACACACACACACACACACGACCCACCAGTTTAACCGCTATTTGCAAGAAAGTGATTGCAACATATAGATCAATTGCTTGACGCAGTTTCAAGGGATGTTTTTTTGGCTTAGTATCTCATACTTTTGAGCCGTGCTAGTTATTGCTCATTACTCGTGATGAAAACGTAAGAAAAAAAGATGCAGATGGCACGCTGCTGTCTGAACTCAAAAGATCTGAGCTAATTACAAACTCTTTCATTTTTATCCTATGGATGATAAGATATGACAAGACTGCACGTTTTCTGTCATCTATAGTCTGTCACTGCGTGGCACTGTTGTTACCGCATGGTGAAAGGTTTGTTCTTCAGATAACAGCTCCTTTATTTAATTTTAAAGGCAAAGACGAGGGTGTGGTCTAAACCGCTTTTTCCAAAAAGCAATGTTTTGACATGTTCTCCTATTTCCATCAAATATATCATCACAATATATCATCCATTAGTCAAATACCAGTGAACGCCTTTATCTATGCACACTATATTATTAAACCCATAAAGCTGATGATAGCTAGCTTCAAAGGAGTTCACTCCGTGGGAAAGGGGAGGTGCTGTTTAACGACCTGACTTGGATCCACAGGATGGGGCGATCTGGCCGTTGGGGCAGGTGCACATGTTGGGTCTGGAGCAGAAACCATCTCCACATGAACTCCGACAGATCGCTGCAAAGGAGAACATGACACTCGGTCAAACAACATAACAAACTTCCTCTGTCAGGTGCGAGATAAAGTAACAGTCCAATGCTCACTTTAACGGTGCCAGCATGTGTCTTGATTGTGCGTGAGAGAACATTCGTGTTATGTATCTGTGGCTTGTCAGCCTGTCACCCTGCTGGTTTTAAATTTCAGGTTTGAGTTTCATTTGGTTCAACTTATGCCATGATCTAAACATCATACTGAACTCTCTTCTTTAATATTTCAAAACTAAAACAGACCACAGTCCAAATATGTCCGAAACCTTCCTTTTAACCTTCATCGCGGTTAAGTTATAGAAGCCCAATTGGCAACGGCATCGAGCAATTTTTCTTCTTTGAGTTTTGTTGCCATAAACGTGTACCAGTGTGTGTTTTCAGTGTGCGCTGGCTGTTTTCGCTCAGTTGTTCTGTTTCCCACAGATTGTTGTTGGCATGGTCCCCTGCACCCAGCTCCCATCAGGTAGAGTCCAGCTACTGACCCCTACTCCCTGAACCGCACTGCTTAACAATGTCATTAGAGCCACGACAGGCATCCGGCCAGCCGACCCGCCAGACTGCAATCACACAACTCTACAGCCCCTCAGACCTTCCTGTCTACTGAGGGGGGAGAGAGAGAGAGAGAGATACAGCGCGAGAGAGAGCGAGCGAGAGCGAGAGAGAAAGAGAGACAGAGAGAGACAGAACGAAAGCGAGGGGTGGGGAGGAAATACAAAGAGAAAAGAAACCACTGCCAGAATACCGGAGGAAATGGACCAAAATTAATGACCAATTCCCACTTGTTTTATGTCATGTTATTGACTTATTACGATCATTAACCCGACCAAACCGTTGCTAATGCAAACACCTTTAAATATTTCCTTTGTACCTGAGTTAAGTCCAATTAATAAGTGGCATTTTTTATTTAGGCAAGTGGACAATTATTTGGCATCATATATTAATTCAAAAAAAGATGATTCTACCTTTTGTCTTACATTATTGTTCTTATGAGTTATGGCTAATTCATTGATCTAATGATAATTTAAACTTGTATGTAGTTTTGAACAAGGAGACAGGTGAATAAGTAAGCTAACAGTTTGTTAGCTTACTTATTCACCTGTTAAAAACTTTGAACCATCTGAATGCAACAAAACTTCTAAAAGTTTGGCGGTATCATCAATTCATTATCTGAAAACTATTTTTTTATGACAAACTCACTAAATAAGTGCATTAACAAAGCAAAGTTGCATATTATTCCTGCAATATTAATTAGATAATGGTAAGACAAAAGATGTATTTATTTATTATGTGCTGCAAATCAATTAAAATAAAAGCCTGTTCTGCATGAGTTCCCATTTCTGTTTTTCTCCAACCAAGTAGAACTTTTAAAGCAAAGAGACATGCATTCACGTTGCAATCCAGGTGTGTAACACTCTGTTACCGGATGGCTCTGATCAAAAGCAGCAGGGTGCTGGAATCTGAACAGCCTGTGACGTTCATGAATAGCAACACATTCCACTTGATCTGAATTTAAGTCGATACAGGAATAATGGAGGCCATACTTACGAACAATGCACTGGTTTCCTCCGGTCAGAGTCTTCCAGCCTGGGCAGCAGTAGGCGTTGTTCCTTGAGCCACACACATTTGGTCTGAGGAAGACGCAGCATCAGAAGGTCAATAACCAAATATATATATGCCTTTGAGGGCTTTACAACCTGTCCACCAGGCAACACCCTCAGTCTTTAGTCTAGAAGCTCAGCGATTACTGATCCACATACTTTAACTAACACTGTTCCCCCTCTGCAGAATCATCAAACGCTAGCGGTAATAAGGACACTTCAACAGGATCAAACATCCGTCCTCACATGCTCACTATCGCTCAGAATTCCAGTGACGTTTGCAGGATTAGCAAGGCCCCTCCCATAATACTGAAATGATGTTCATGCGCACGTTTTCAAAGCCTACTTCATCGTAGGTGTTATGATTAGTGAGCCGCTCAATTAAAGATACCCTTCCTTTTTGGTCCTGAATAGGTAAATCTATGAAGTATTTCACAGAAAAAAAAGTTTTAAGACAATTTATACTGTATTATTTACCCCTGCAATGATCTAGTGACCCCTTAAATCTCAAACCCTATGTAGGGAACCACTGGACTGGTGTTAGGTGTGTGTGCTCCTCGCGGTGCTCTTGCTACTGTAGGGCGCGGCCTGGCATGCCGCATTTGGCACTTCCCAATTCAAAATATTGTCGGTGAGGAAAATATTATGCTTGCACAAGGTGTTTTAAGAAATTCGATGCACCTGTAAAAAAAAAAAAAAAAAGAAGAAGAAAAAAGAATTCCTTCTGACATGGAAGCGAACGTCTCGGCCATCCTGCCACCTACAGGTCCGTAACAGGTCTACTACATACGTGACTGTGGACGCTTTCACTGGGCGTGTATTGACCCCGGGGTCAGTGGATAAACTGCACAGTGTAACTCCAAACAGATCGAGGTGACCAATGAAACCTGGTGGATGTCTGGTAAGTCAGTGTGACACAGTGTGCAGCCTGAATGCACTTCCTTCCTCTGAACCCAGATGTTCTGAGAAATGAAGCCAAAGCACGTCAAATAAAAAGGCCTGTGGAGGATGCTCATTGAGCTGTCTACAGTATGACCTTCATCAGCTGTTTGCTGTCATCGCTGGACACACAAGTTCTTTATGTTCTTTTCTTTTCTCTCTCTTTCTCTCTGTCTCCGTACATACACACATACACACAACCTCTCCAGCAGTGACCCACTGTGTACAGCTGCAGATGTGATTTATCCACAACTGGGGTGTGGTGTTTTTGGCCAGAATTATTAGACTGTTGGTCTCTCCCCTTTTTTCTCTCTCTCTCTCTCTCTCTCTCTCTCTCTCTCTCTCTCTCTCTCTCTCTCTCTCTCTCTCTCTCTCTCTCTCTCTGCCACAGCCACACACGACCAATGGCCTCCTTTGTTTGCATGTAATTTATTATTGCATTCGGCAGGAATGTGATATGCTTGCCAGTATTTAATTACTCTGAACTTCCCATCACAGACAATGTCACTAATGGGTCTCAGCCAGCCTTCCTCAAAAAAAGTGTTGCTGACATTCAATGATCTTGAAAGAGTTCTATGTATGAAGAGCAGACACCTGCTCTAAAACACACATGAGGATGCTCATTTAAATATAAAAATAAAAACTGGCACACAGTGTTTGCAAAAATGTTCCAAAATCGGACTAGCGGGGATTATAATATAGTCACATTACCCTCTGAGGACGTCCGAGCCTCCCCTCCTCTTGGCCCTGGCGGTTCTGGAGTCGGTCTGCTTGGTCAGCGTCTCGCTGCGCTCGGTGTCCACCACCTCTGCAGCGTCTCCAAGCTCGGCGCAGAGCGACAGCAAGGCCACCAGAGCCACGGCCAACTGCAGCAGCCGTCCCCTACACGTACTGTCGGGCATATCCACTCTCATGTGCACACAGCTCCAGTGCTCGGAAAAATAAAAGTATCCTAAACTAGTTTTTCCCCAGCGCCGTCGACCTCTGCAGCCTGGAGTCAAAGCTGCAAAACAATAAACCCCCACCCCCCCAAAAAAATGTTTTTAAGTTGGAAAAAGTTTGAAAAAGACGCAGAGGAGAGATGCTGCGCACTAAAGAAAAACAGCTATCCTGCACTCTGAGAGGTGGCTGCTGTGATATGACTTCTACCATTAAACATATACATATATATTTCAGCTCAGAGTCGCAAAAGCATGCAGTGTAGAAATGATCATGTGCAAAATTGCGCACGAGCGAGTAGTTACTTTACCTTGTCCCCCGAACAGGAGATTCGCCTCAGACCCGACAGACTTCACCCTTTACTTTCAGGTACTGCTGAATTAAAGTTTAGAGAAAACTGCGGAGAAGAAGAAAAGTCACTCAAACCTTTCGCTGAGCTGCTATAAATAGATGCGCATTGTAGCTTCTGCAGTCTGCCCGTGCGCATCCAGTTGTGTGTTGACTCAGATAAGTTAGAGGAGCTGATGCATTCCAGAGGATGAGAATGTCAAAACTCACTGCGTCTCTCTCTCTCTCTCTCTCTCTCTCTCTCTCTCTCTCTCTCTCTCTCTCTCTCTCTCTCTCTCTCTCTCTCTCTCTCTCTCTCTCTCTCTCTCTCAGCAGAGCTCTTTCCTCATCCCTGCTCTGCTCAACTTTCCCCAAAACTTTTTTTTCTCTTCTCTTTCTTCGGCTGCTCTCGCGATACAAAAAAAATCGAGCGCAAAAAAAAGAAAAGCACAAGTTAAGGTCTGGACCACGAGCTTCGACTTTGAACATTAAAGTCAACTCATAGAAGTTTGGAGGAAGAAGACAGAACTTGTAATAAATTAATTTGTGTCAAATATAGATGATGAATAATCAGTTTTCTTCTTTTCTTTTTTTTTTACAATGCACCTGTTCACTCTTTACTGTAAAATGTGGCATGTGCCACCTCCGAACAGATAAAGGGTTAATAACTTGTAAAAACGGCTTTATTAATGTTGATAAACTATCAGTTTATTAATAAGAACTAAAGTCTCTTTGAAGTCTGCAGGTCTAAATGTTAAAAGGACAAATCAATTACTCTTTTGCTGTGGAAGGTTCTTCCTATAATTAAATAAGAGGACTACGTTTTAATCCTGCATCTCACTGGAGGAGAGAAACAACAGCAAATTGAAGCATTATTATTACAACTTATAAACCATTATAAATGAATAATTACTGTCAAAAACAGGTACCAGAGAAGGATGAAAGTGACTTCTCAACAGACAGACTTTAGTTCACAAAATCCCAACTATGAAAACGGTTTCAATCCTCTTCATCTAGTGTTGAATGATGTCCTGTACATATGTACACTGTGCATGCTGTGTCTTTTGAGGAATTTTGTCCAGTGCAGTGATAGTTTTCACACACACTGATTCATGTCTGCAGCCACACCCAGCAAATATAGAGTCCGCCTGGCTCCTCTCTCAAGTATGCTATCACTCCAAAGCCTCTTGACACTGTATATTCAACTACATTAGTTTCCACTATCAGCTTTTCCCCTTCTTTCTTCTCTTCATAATCATACACATTCTCCTTGCACACATGTTGGAACACCGCCTCGACCTGCACTTTATTCATATAGGTTGAGTTTGATTGAGTAGATTGAGTTGATTTAGCACATTCGATTACATGAAGTTACAAATATGACCACCGCAGAGCTTTGCAAGTGAAAGGCCGGAACGAAACATTGGATTTTCTGTTCCTGTTGACCCACTCCGCTGTGCCTCTGAACTTTTGAAAAATGGCGGTGACCTGCCTAAGCTGCTTCAACGGGCGTCTCACCGTGTGTGTAGTCATTCGTCTGGTGCATAGTAATATATATATATATTATTAGCTTGAACAACTTTTCTTTTCCATCCTCAGGTTGAGGCACGCATCTCCACTAGCCTCGCTGACATCTCCAGTTGGATGTTTGCCCACCACCTCAAACTTAGTCTCAACAATACTGCACTAAGTTTGTTTTTTTCCCCCCTTGGAAAGTCCCGCCCTCTGCGAGGCCTCTCCATCACTGCTGACAAGACCACGTTTCCTCCTGAACTGACTGCCAGGAGTCTTTGTCTGACTCCGGCAGCACCCACAGTGCAATCCTGCAAGTTTGCTAATTTTTTTCTTCTAATCACTGTCCTTAAAAATATCTTTATTTTCTCTGTTATGTCATGTTTGGGCTACTGCAGCTCTCTCTCTCTCTCTCTCTCTCTCTCTCTCTCTCTCACTGACAACCTCACAAAAACACTCCTTGTAAACCTCCCAACCACTCCACTAAAATATTGGAGGCGGCCCCATCTTCAGTTTCATAAATGTCTCAATCTACTCCCTTTGTAAACTCCCTTTCCTGTCTGTCCATGACCTTCTGTAAATAATTTGAAATGCTTAGGCTTTCTGCTTCCATACCTCCACGTCATGACTTTTTCTTGCCTTGCAGCTCTTCTGTGTCATCGCTTCACCAAGTCTCCACTCATCTTTCTGCCAGATGCATAGTGGAGGAAACAAATAGTGTACATTTTTATTTCAATAGGTGCAATGCTTTCTTGTTTATATATTCCAGATTGATATATATGCGTATGACGCACTACAGTACTTTACTAATAGGTATTGGATGCTCACTTTATTCGTGATAAACTGTCTCCTGACCTCCGTCATCTGTTGAATCACCTTATTATTAGTTTCAAAAATCACATTATGCATGTGTGACACCAGACTAAACTTTGATATAAACACAGGTGATCTTAAATAATGAGTCAACAGTCAGTTTGGGTCAAAATGCGATAAAAGGTTGATTTATTATAATCGGGAGCATCAATTCAAGAAGTTAAAAGTTGAAGTGTCTTTCTGCACCAATCAGATGCACTGGAAGTATGCCATCAGTAACTAAAACTACAAACAGGCAAACAAAAAGCAACACTTTAAACGATATGCCCACAATTCAACATGGGGACCTCTTAGTGCACCAGCCGGTCCTCGTGACCAGAGGCCCCCACCAGTATTAAAACAAGATAACCCTTTAAATAAGAAATATAGTATATCGACTAAAACACGAGAAGTAAATCATATACAATGAACAATGTTAGGGAAACGACAACCAGCACTTTGCCTTGTCACTGCCACTTCTGCACAACCTGAGGAAGCACATGCACGAGAGTGATCACAGGAGCGGAAAGGAAGCTGACACACCTGTGCTTCATGAGCCTCTTAAACGTTGAGGTGCTGGGTCCTAGTGTCCCCCTCTCCTTAAGTGTTAGCATGAAAATATACTTCCATAAAAACACTCATTATGCAGAATGGCTCATTTCAGAATAATGTATATTACATAATTGAATTAAAATGATTAATTCATTAATGGGTTCATCATTTTATTGTTGCAGCTGGTTAAGGCGGGACACATTTGAATGACTTTATATGTTGCAGGGTATAGTACGTTTCCCCGTTTCTCTTATTTTATCTTGATGTATAACAATACATCATATTTTATTTGCTGATTATATTGTCTGCTTCTAGAATTTCTAGCAACTAAAGTCATCAACTTTTGCACTTTTAGGAAGAAAAGTGCAATATTTCCCTCGTAATTATAGCGGCGCAGAAGTATAAAGTAGCAAAAATGTTGGCAAACTCAAGTAAAGTCAGTTCAAGTGCAATACCAGTTAGAGAGGATGGAGTTTCTTTCTTATTTAGTGTCAAAGAACAGAGGATGTCGCGTGCTGATTGTAAAGCCCCTGATATGTACTTGGCTTTCCACCACTGCCATCACCTGTTATTCATAAATTCACATCACCAAGAATCTAAATCAGAAACTACTACACGTATGTGTCAAACAACATTCATTCAAGATTCATGTCAAACCTCCATCGTTATACACACTGTAGCACCTGGCCATCAAGAACAGTCTCTTATAGGTGACCTTTATGATCTATGACAAAGGCAATGCAGGAACACATTTACACAGCTGGACAAGCACATTTTTTTCAAACAAACTTTAACATTGTTATTGACTCAAAGCCCATGTTAACCACCGAGGTTTGGAGTAATTAATCGCAATTACAGATCACCTTCTCCTATTTCTTCTCTCTACTGAATCCATTCCCTCCCCTTTTCCCTATTATCTTGTCACTGAAGTATTATTCGAGGCTCAACATCCCTGGGCTTCACAATTATGAAAGCAATATAATAACGGAATAGCTGGGGAGTATAAGGTCGGTGAAATAAGGATGTAAATGAGAGCTGAAACTTATCTTTCTATTGGACGGGTTGTAAGATAAGAACAATTAATTGCAGTAAATGGTATGTACGAGTTGATAGATGAGACAAAGATCCAGAGGAAAGGAGAAAAGGTCTTGAGTCAAGGAATGAGCGAGTCTGGGGGAGAGGCAGAGGGCAGAAGTGGCCACTGTTGATTGGTTTGTTTTGACAGTAAGACAGCCTCTCCCTGGTCGTCTTGGAGCCTCGACTCTCTCTCTCTCTCGCTCTCTCTCTCTCTGAGCGTGTAGCTGAGATCAACCTCTGAAACATAAGCGTGGCCTTGGTGTGAGGAGCCGAGATGAGGCTGAATGGCTGTGTGCTCGAGCGTAAAGTGGTCTCATGTTGGTGGGGGTCAGAGAACGCTCACCGGCTTTGACACCTGCGACGTCGTCCATTGACGTGCTTCCATTGCAGATGTTCCTTCAGCCAGCTGTGGAAAGAAACTCAGTACATTCACCCAAGTGCTGTGTACTTAAAGGGACAGTTTCACATTTAGGGAAATATGCATATTCGCATTCTTGCTGTAAGTTGTCTGTGGAGAAAATAACACAAACACCTTATCATGTAAACACAAAAGTAAGCCTCGGAAACAGCAATGGAGTTGAATTAACGCCAATGTGTATTTAAAATTAAATATTATAAAATACGTATGTTGATAGCATGCCATTTATATAGTATACTGTATATGAACAAGGTATTACCTCCTCAGTATGTTTAATTGAAGCTCATTTGCTTGTGGATATGGATGACAATGCAGAGACACCGTCACGAAAGACAAGCATATACTCAAACACACACACACACACACACACACACACACACACACACACAACCCATACTGTTAGGGTGACCTCAGAGCTGAGCGTACTGCAGGATTGTTTGTCATCAACAAGACCTCGTAAGGGAGAAAACTGATGCCCAGCAGAGCAGGGTTGCCCTCTGCTCTTCCTCAACACAGAGGAGGTGTCATTTACAGTAAGACGCCACCTCCCCCACCCCACCCTCTCCTTCTCCACCCCGCCCACCTTCTGTGTCTCACCCCATCCTTTCTTCGGTTAATCCCCTTAATGTTAGCAACTGAGCGTGGGTTTCATTTTGGGGAATGTTTACTCCACTGGCCTGAAATGGCTGAACTAAAAAGCCTGAAATAGCAAGACCATAAAGAGGTTGGATAAACATTTTTTTTAAGAACGTCGTCTGGTTGTTTCTGTGAATATTTCAATACCAAACACTAGGTAACTAACTTATTGTCATCTAATAATAACACAACTCGTGCACTTTAATGTTCAGCACGACAGAAGCGCATTTTTCTCCGGCTACGTCACAAATATTGCTTCACCAACTCCTTTTCTGTGTTTCATGTGTTTCATATATCCCAGGGCAGTTTTTAATAGCTTAGATTGAGCTTGTATCTCACTGTGCTGCGAGCGGTAACTGCAGCGAGACTTTCTCACACTGTGTGTTGTCTTTGGCTGCGGCGGCTACGGTTCATTTCCTTTTGTCTTCTGCAGCACAACTGCTGCCAATATTCATGTGAAATATTTCAAGAAAATGAGCTGCAGTAGAAATAAGTCTCCTCCTCTCTCTCTCTCTCTCACACACACACATTCTCACTCTCTCTGTACGTGTACGTGTGTGTGTGGGTGTGTGTGTGTGCGTGCGTGTGTGCATGGGGTTATAAGTATAACCCCATTGCTGGAGTTGAATTTTTTGTCATGAGAATAATGTAATGATAGAATTCTATCAACAGTCTGGGCTTGGCCGTCGATTATCACATATGGTCTCCTTCCCTAACTCTGATGCACACATGTACACGCGTGCGCACACACACACACACCTACACGCACACTCTCGCATACAGTGCACTGCTGGAGTACAAAATCACCACAAAATAACTCTGAGGAATCCCCTTTTGCCTCCAAATGGATCACTTTCCTTGTGTGTATAGGCGGTGCTTGGACTCATTTCCCTGAAAAAATTGTTTTACCAGACGAAGAGAATAGAATTTTTCGGGTGATAAAAAGTTGTAATTGGTGCCTTTCATGGTGAGGAGGATACCTCTTTTAAGCAATGGTTATGAGGAAGAGGAGGAGGAGAAGGAGATGAGGGGGAACAGGGTATGACAGTATGAGTCATCTCTAAGTGTCCTGGGAGCAGAGTTTAATAGCTGGTGTACTCACCCTGGATGTTTTTCGTCCGTGCTCTGCCTCTGGCGTCATCCCTGATTGAGAAAACAGGACATTGCATTAGCACACCCCCCATGGATCGACAAAAGTAGCGAGAAAGCCCCTTCAAATCCCAGATATTCAATCTCAGCAATAAACACTCTGCTCGTATAAACACCCAGGAGTGTGTGCACGTTCCTTTGTGTGTGTGTGTGTGTGTGTGTGTGTGTGTGTGTGTGTGTGTGTGTGTGTGTGTGTAGGGAGCTTCATACGAACCCAATGCACAACTAGAAGGGACTTTAAAAGAATAGGTTGACAATTTTAGAAATATGCTTATCTGTGTTCTTGAATTAGATAAGAATATCAATATCACTCTCATGTCTGTCTGTTAAATATAAAGCTACAGACAGCAGCTGCTTATCTTATTTTATCTTGGCTTAAAGCTTAGCTTTTTATCTTAAAGACAGGAACTAGGGGGAAACAGCTAGCCTCTGTCCAAAGTGACAAAATCCACCCTCCAAAACCTCTAACAATCACTAGTTAACTTAGTTAACTTAAGTTAACCTAAGATAAATATGTCTTGGCTGTAGCTTCATACTTAATGGTAAAATATGAGATTGGTATCCATCTTCTCATCTAACTCTCAGCAAAAAAAAGAAAATGCGGAACTACTGCCTTTAAGGAAGACTACTCGTGAGGTAATTCCTTGTCGAAATACACTTGCTCTGCAATAAAAACTACAGTTTGCAGTTACAAAATATATATTCATACACAACGCTGTTACTTTAAGGTGATTTTTGGAGGTTGTAGTTTATGATATTGAATTGTAACATATGATAAGGTGTTTGTGGGATTCTGTCCACACGCTGTGTTAGAACACATACAGATGTATTCAGGGTCTGTCCCCTGCGGAGCACCGTGGATAGTATTTTTGGCCTGAGCCATCCATCCAGGCTGGTCTAGCCGCCCACTTATCTCCCCTCCACATGTGATTTATGCAGAGTCAGTGTTCCCCCACACGAATCTGACCATCTTAGGGATGGAAAACATTCCCTGTTGAGTTTTCCCGCCAGGAGTTCGCCCTCACCATCTGTAAGAGACACTTAGCACAGATGTAGAGACCCATAAACACACTCTATGCAAATAGACACATCGAGGAATACACTAATATACACACACTACTCCAGTATTAATGGGATGACTTTATGCTAAGGCATAAATACTTTCTTGTAAAAAAGAAAAGGGAGAGCAGAAGAGGAGGTGAGGAGGTATACAGACAAAGGGGTTTTCAACAGAGATACTGCAGATGAAAAGAAGGCAGTGATGGAAAAGAGAATTTAACCGTTGGGTTCAGAAGACAAAGGCTTCATCATTGTTTGGGCCCGACTACCGTACGAGTAAAAACAAGACTAAGACTCTACAGCAACGCTAGCGGCTCTGTGAGGTTGAGCTAAATGCTAACTTCAGCATAATCATCTATATATGCTTTCTAGTTGTATATGTAATATGGGTGAACAGGTATATATTCCATCTGTTTGACAAAAAGTCTAAAAAATATGAAGTGTTGCCCAAACAAGTGATGCTAATGTAAGGAGTCAAAGTAATGTTAACGCCATTCAAAGATAGGAAACAAATCATATCCGTTCATCACAGCCTGGGTCTCTGAGACCCCAAAAAAATCATCTTTACAAGCAAAATCTCATGAAATTAAGAAAAGTAATGCAGGTATCAACGTGATAACAACAATATTAAGTGTGTTTTTCTGAGCTGCTAAAGATGCCCCGGGTTCTCTCGGAAAAAAACACAATCAAAAAGTCTCAGCAAAAAGGCAAAGATTCACTGAATCATCCCTAGAATCAAAGTTTTGATCCCAGCCTCTGCTCCAAATCCAAGGGAGAAGTGTGCGCTGCCGGCCAAAGCATGAGGGAACGGCGCAGGAATGGAGAGCGAAAAGAGATCTACGTTGCCTTCTGTTGTTGG
Organism: Cyclopterus lumpus; assembly: GCF_009769545.1. Taxonomy (NCBI): domain Eukaryota; kingdom Metazoa; phylum Chordata; class Actinopteri; order Perciformes; family Cyclopteridae; genus Cyclopterus; species Cyclopterus lumpus. Next base: position 23,604,596 of record NC_046968.1, read on the forward strand.
CCAACAGAAAAGTCCTGATTCGAGGCTCCCACAGCTGCCTACTGCCTCGTGCAAGAATCCTGGAATCCCCCACCCCCTCATCATCACCATGTCACACACACACACAGTCGTGTTTTCATGACTTTTGGGGACATTACATCGACTTACATTCATTTTCTGGAGACTTAACCAAACCTTACCTAAACCTGAACTTAAACCAAGCCCGTCACCCTAAAATGTAATGACCTACCTTATGTTTTCAAGCCAAGTGGCCGATAAGCATTGCTCCTAGAACACACACACACACACACACACACACACACACCCTTGCACACAGTCATACACATGGAGCAGAAGCTAATGGCATGAACTGACATTGACCTAGTTTCCAAAGGGGTAGTGATAAAGAGAGAGTGGAAAGATGAAGATTTGGAAGAGGTAAAGAAACTTCAGGGCATGTTGTGCTTGAGGACACAGTGTGTTGTGCACGTGTGTGTGCGTGTGTGCCTTGTGTGCGTGTGTGTGTGTGTGTTTGCTCAGAAAGGCCTGCCAGCAGTGCACACACCCATCGGAGCTTCAGGGATGAGCCGTCATGCTAAGCCAGGGTAGAGGGCTGAGGCCTGAGTGTCGAGGGAGGTAAAAGTTCAACGAGAGCGCTGCTGAGGAGTGAGGCGATCGCTGTGGGGGTTACACACACACACACACACACACACACACACACACACACACACACTCATCTCGTCTGCGGCCAACAGCAACTTACTGTATACTCATTTAACATTCGGGCTCACTCCTCGGCACAGCTTGCCCTCACCTGGATCCTGACTTGTGGAAACAGGAAACGGAACCAGAGAACCCAAAAACTGTCCGGTCTCTTTATTTGTGTGCACTTGTTTGCGCACCTCACATGACTCCCTCGTCTGCGGAGTAACATACGTGTGGACGTTGGCGTGCCGGTAACTGCTGCAACGCGGCCCCAGTCAGTGGCCAAGTCTTGTCTGGTTTCCTCCCAGATCTGAACTCTGTGTGACTCTGATAACATTGAAACAAGGAACAATTTCATGCTCGCGTACTCTGGGCGCTTTTTTAGGACTTTAATTGTTCCATTAAGGCGCTTCAGGGCCTGGGAATGCTTTGTCATAGGCACGACGTGTGTGTTTGTGTGTAAAGTTAATGCCCTCGGGATCATCAGCACTCAAGTTTATTCTATAAAGGAATTCAAAGAGTTCCGGCTTTTTAATGCTCGGGATCTGAACCAAAGACACAGAACCTGAAGATTACACTGAATGTTTATCATTTCCTGTTTCAGAGTCATGTCATGTCACTGCCTCGGTTCAAGGAATGTGAACACATGGACGAACACATGCACACACAACTTGTGGTTGCATATTAAGATAACTACCGACTGTAGTTTCAGCTGCAGACTCTTCATTTCTTCTGTCAGAGATAACTCATGTGTAATAATGTTTACATTTATTACCATTGCTGATGACTTTATTAGTAATGTTTTTATTATATCAGTAAGTTATATATATATATAACATTACAGGTGAACAGAGTGGTCACATAGTAGAGGCTACTGATGATTTAGTCCTTGTTTAAATCATTTAAAAAGTTACAGATATTGTTATTATATATGATATTGTGAGGGCAACTAACGATTATCAAGTCCACTTATTCAAATTGCTTTTGTTTGTCTGACCACAAGTTCAAAACCCAAATATATTCAGCCTACGATAATATAATTTTTCTTTTTTTATTCTAGCAAATATTTATACTTTTCCTTTTCTGTCAACTCATCAATTATTTACGAATCATTTCGGCTCGAATTGTTATTTTTTAATGCATTATATATAATAGTATTTTAAATATTGTATTAAGTTACAGTTACTATAGTACATAGTAAATTTAAAGAAAAATGTAAAGTAAAATTGTTATCCACAGTGACAAATAATTGTTTAATCCGTTTGATAAATACCCCCCAAATAAACAAATTAGACCATTTCAAAATGGAGGTTTGAATAAATCTCAAAGGTAAAAATGACTTTTATGTTGTGATTTTATAGCCTAAATGTTTAAGGCCTGTGTTGACTAGAATAATGACGATCTCTCTGAGCTCATCTGAATTTATTGCATTTCACAAAAGGTGGCAGAAACAGAAGAAACTATGCTAATATCTACTTCATATATTCAGGAAATCACATTGAAATCAAAAATAAATGATAATGATAATCAGTATAGTTTCTCTTGTGTTGCTTTTCATGAAAAATCCCTCGAAAAGTGGCCCAGTTTATGTTCCTCCCAAAACTCCTTATAAGATAACGCCACACAGGTTGCCAGCTGCTGTTTTGACATGAATAAGGGGTCAGAGGTCAAACGGTGATCTCACAGTTTTGACAACATGTGGTCATCATCAGGCCTCACACATCTGCAAGAATGGCATCACACGCCGGGTCATCGCTGCTCTCGGTGAGTTGTTTTGGGCGAGGTTCGTGTGACTCAGAAAAAAGTCCAGAGAGACGTAATCGAAGCAGGAAAATCACTTAACTTGGTTGAACAAAAATCACCAAATTTCACACTGAGGATAGCTTTCATGTTAATATATCATAGTTATGTCAGATTGTTGCTTTTCCGAGAGACACTTTCAATGTCTGTTTATATACCGACTGAATCAGATAAGATGCAGATATAATCGATCATATTTAACTAGTGCATAAAGTGTGTAGAAAAGGGCAGCGATAGCTTTTCAAGTGAATTCATTTCCTGCTCTTTTTTTATTTATTTTTTATTTAACAAAACGAGATAAGCCCTCTTTTTTGACGCCCCCGAAAGCTCGGGATTGTGGGAAGTTATGCGAGATCTGTGATTACATTTGACAAGAGTTATCTGAACCGTAAAAAAGCACTTGAAGTGATGTTTTCCTTTCGATACCCTATAATAATAATAATGCATTTAATTTATATAGCGCTTTTCGTGATACTCAGACACTTTACATAACGTAATTATAACATTCTAAAAGCTACAAAAAAATAAAAATAAGAATAACTAAAATTGCAGGTAAAACAAATAGGGACCTATCAGTGTTCGTATCGGCCTGTAGCAGAGCGGCTTGTTTCCCCATCAGCTGCCGGTGGTTCCCTGATCTCAGCCGAACTGAGGGTGATTAATGTGGGCGAGACCCTCCGAACCTCTCGAGAGGACGATGAGGGCCACAGCCCAGAAAACAGTCAGCTGCATACTTTTAGCACACAGTCATCTTTCACTTCACCGAAAAGTGACAGGCTTGAAAAGCTGTGAGAAGTGTTGCAGCGACTATTATAGGCCGTTTACTACTTCACTTTACGAGCGTGTCATTTTCACGTCTCACACATCTCGTCATAAAAAACACCGGAATAAAGAAAAAAAAATGCAGGATGACGCTGTAGTTTAAAATCAGTGGTTTGAGCATATGTGCATAATCGGATCATATATTTCATTCACGAATATTTTATAAGATCAACGGAGAAATGCAAATGTTTTGTAGATTTCTTTTTCTTTTTATCTAGCCAGAGAATATTTGACCAATCAATAAAACATATTTTGGTACACGCTGAAGGGAATGAGCTTCATTTGTAAAGGCTGAGAGCGCCATCTTGTGGTTTAATTAATCCAGGCAGGTAAAAAAAAAAAGAGTACTTGATTATTTTTCCGGGTGGGGGGGCTCCAGTGAAGTAGCTGAAGTCATCGTAAGATCTTTATGAAGGAATATTTTTTTAAAAACATGTCGTTTCAGTTTGTAACCATGAGCATGTGAAAGTTATGAGGCAAATATATTTAAAACTCACAATTAGATTAGAGCATTTCAAATAACATCCTGGAATATAAAATACAAACATGTGGTGTGTGTGTGTGTGTGTGGTTGTTCGAGGATGGGATTTAACGCTGGTGTTGATTTTCTGTTTCTGTCATTTCTACATGAAAAGTAAATTCCTATCTACTAAAAAGTTTGCATATTTTGACTTAGATTGGACGACATTATTGTCAGATATCTGTGATTTATGTCATGAGCAAACACACAAACAAACAAAAGGTGTTAATGTTACAGAATTGTCTTTACTGTGCTTTTACTCCAGCTCCCTCTCATTTCATAGCTAGCTCAATATCATTTGCTCTTTTATTAAATCCCAAAATACATATACATATTAGAAAACAGACCAAAACAAGTGTTATAACTGATTTCATTACCTCAGGGACACTTGAATAGCCTTCATGTCAATCATGTCTTCTCTTTTTTTCAGCAGGTTTTCTTCTTCTTTACTTTATTTTGTAAACCATGTCACCCTGCCAGCAAGAAATGATCAGTGGTGTAAGTACCTAAGTTATCCTAAGTGAGTTAAGCTGCTGTCTGCTACTTTGCTTTAGTATTTCCAACCATATTCTGCCTACATTCAGTTGTTTAACTGTTCACATGACAGATACGTGTTACTCATCATACAAAACATTGACGTTAATGTTAACACTTGAAGAACTTTTTCTAATAATAGTAGCTAGGTACTTTTATTGAAGTGACATTTGGTGTGCACGTGTCTACAAAAGTAGAGTCCCACGCGAATATAAAAAAAAAAATATATATTAAATTCAATCAACTCTTCCTCTTCTTTGTGCATCACGTCGCGATGAACACTGTTGGAATCTACAGGAAATAGACTCCGCCAAAATAAGACAGCAAATTACACCTGTATGTATCACGGGTAAATACAACTTAATCACAATTAAAAAATGAAATAATCCTAAAAAAAACGATATATGTACAACTTCCCTCGAGCCTGAAATGGTTCTGTAAGATGAAGGAGCCGCACAGCACATAACTGAAAGTGGGAAATGTCCTCAGACTAATGTTAATGTATTGACCGGCCATGTGTAACCCTTAAAATATATGTTGGCTGCAGTATGAAATATATAACTTCATCAATGTTTTTGCTTTTATTTCATCGGCAGAAATGAAATCCAGATATTAAATAACTATATGCGATGTCTGAAAGGTTCATATTTATGAGGTCTTTACAGAGAAAGAAAACGATGACATTAAAGTTAAACTGTTCAATGTTTTCTCTAAAACAGCTTAACTTGTTAAACGTTACCCTGTTAAGTACCGATAGTTGTGTTTTGGGGTTTCTTACCAGCTAAACTAGTGTTGTATTTCCTCAATTTAATAATATATAGCTTCATGTTGTAATTATGTCAATAATATATAAAAAGGTGTTTTCAAGCAAGTTATATATATATAATATATATATATATATATATATATATATATATATATATATATATATATATATATATATATATACAGTCCAAAGGGGGTAAGAAGACACAAAGACATAAAGCTGTGTTTTTGTGGTTAGAGGATTAACAAGAAAGATGCAGTGATCCATTCTGTAGAAGAACTGACTATGTATTTGATTACATTATTGGTAACAAAAAACAATACTATTTGCATTTTTGCCATCTTATCTAAAAAATTAAACTGCAAATCCGTTTCTGTAGAATCTGTTTACGAAGAGCATTTAAATTATTTATACAGAATGGAACAAATAAGTGGAACTCAAAAGTCAAGCATGGGAAATGGGGACACGAAGCAATAACAAATCAAAACGAATGAACAAAAGACCAATTTAGCGGGTCAAAAAAATTATTCTGAAAGCCTGCCAAACATTCTGGTAATTTCCTCCCGACACCAGTGATTGTGCTTAGACTTTGAGTAAACACAAGGCTAATTCAGCCGGAGAGAGACGGGATGTTCTGCAGGTCAGCAGCTGTTGTCAACACGGGGTGAGGCACCGTGTGCACAAGAGTGAGAGCTTACTCAAATGTTAAGAAACTAATCACTGCACATATACAGTACGTGCACTCAGTAATGTATCACATGTTGACAGGATCCGGTTTGGTTTAAAATGATAATGTAGCTAAAAGTGCTCAAAGGCTTAAAGTGTGTCTTCTTGCTTGTGCCTCAGCTCTAAAACCGTTGAGAACCACTGCAGCAGGCTGTATGCATGCTCTGAATGTGTGTGCGTGTGCGTGCGTGTGTGTGTTAGTGTCTTTGTAGGATTGGCTGTCTCAGACACAGCTCACTGCTTCCAGAGACGATGGGCATCTGGTTCTCCATGTGGAATCGCACCAGGTGACCAACACTCAGGAACACCTGATCGCGGGTTCGCACCTGGTTACACAACAAACACAGACACGGTTAAAACATTAAAGCCCGCTGCCATGTGGCTCTCCGCATGCTTTGTGTGTTTGAAATCTCACCTGCCCATGTGGGTCCACCAGCAGGAGGTGGCGCACGGTGGCTCCCTCCATCCCGCTGAGTACAAACTGACCAGAGGCGGAGCTGCTCTCTCTGACCAGAAAATCCCCGCTACAGGTGAGAAGCGACTCCGCCTGCTCCCTTCCTAATCTGGGATGGAGGACAGACACAACTGAGAAAGGTATACATCAGGAGGTAATTAGTGAAGGACAGGGATGTTGATTACCTACCTGCCGTGGAACCAGACTTCCTCCTGGATCAGGTCCTGGATCCGTGTCTCCGAGAAAGGAACGCACTGTTCAGCACTGATCTCAGATACGACTGGGTCTGATGAAGAAACAATAGAGGAAGAATATCCATAAGGATGGGTTGCTCCAATCAGATAATATCATATATATAATATGTATTACCTATGCTGTTGTACCAAATCTATACACTTGGTGTTAATAGGGTTAGTTCTAAACCTTTCTTAAAGTCTAATCGTACTTGGAAACTACTTTCAGATCAGCTCCAGTTTGCAAAACTCAGATATTTTAATAGAGAAAATGGCAGATTCAACCCTGTTGAGTTTCATAACCATTCTGCATGTTTAAGTCACTGCAGCATCAGCAAAGATGCTGCATTAAGGTTGACTTACTTATCAGGTTTTCATTCAAATTACGCAGCACAGATTGATTTGATCTGGTTTAATGTTAAACAATGTTTACTTGAAATACAATGAACCCTACTTTTGGTTTTAACTGCACTTTCTCGTCCACATAGAAACACAAAGTAGTGGTTACATACAAACACATTGCAGTTTAGTATTTTACCTGCAGGTGGAGCTGGAGCTTCTTCTGTGATGGAGCAATTCTCATACAGCGAAAGAGGCTGAGACGAACAAACCTGCAACAGATGAGTCATACAGACGAGATCGGTGCGTGTGCATGTGTGCACGCAGAAGCAGTGATGACATAAAGGTTCGAGACATGTGCTCGTGACCGGAAAGTGGCAGACTTAATTCCCCAGACGAGCACAATAACTCTGGGAAGTTATTACCAATAACTGAGGTGTCCTTGAACAAGCCCAACTGCTTCTGCAGATGAAATGACATAATTCATCTCTTTTCACGTATAAAATGATCTTTTGGGTGTCATAAAAGAAAGCTTTCTTCAAAGTAAGCAGTCTATTACTGAAATGTACAGTGACGCGTATAAAAACCACTGTAACATTTACAACTCCACTGCTGCGGAGGAAATTAAGAGTGGGCTATAATACAATAAACTGTGTATGCACACATGCAATCACTTCATGTCACAAGCAGAACAAGAACAAGAATGATTGGCATCAACCAAATGGCGTTAGCTCATATTTGACCACAAAATCATCTTACTTGTTTCTGAAGCTTTCGACCATATTTAATGGCCTTCCTCAGTGGATGGAGTTAATAAGTCATTCTGTAAGTATAATATCATATATAGTCTATGCTTATATGATATAATGTTAATACATGATATGATTATTATGCATGGATAATAAAGTATATAGTCTATGCTTATATGATATCATTATCATGTTAAATCCTTTAATCATGAGAGAATTACTAAACCATCTCCATGACAACAGAATGACTTAATATACTGAGGAGGACCAGGAGATGTGGTTGAAAGCTTTAGAACAAAGTTGGACTTGTTGTTGTTCTAGTCTCCCTGCAGCTGACTAAATGTTCATGTTAATGTCACCCCCAACATGTCAGGATCCGGTTTGCTCTCCTCGCTGGTGATCCGCAGGTTCTCTATTCCACCAGCAGGGGGCGTCTTTCCGGGGATCACGTTGTAGTAGTCCCGGTGCTCGCGGGCTTTACCGTCCCGCGTGGCCTTCTGGTCCGTTATCGTCTCCTCTGCGCTCCATTTGTGACACACCCTCACTGCCGACCTGCAGAGAGTCACATGACGTCACATCACGGTGACCTGCCTGAGACTTCACTTCTGTTACTATCATGCACAACACACACACACCCTCACTGCCGACCTGCAGAGAGTCACATGACGTCACATCACGGTGACCTGCCTGAGACTTCACTTCTGTTACTATCATGCACAACACACACACACCCTCACTGCCGACCTGCAGAGAGTCACATGACGTCACATCACGGTGACCTGCCTGAGACTTCACTTCTGTTACTATCATGCACAACACACACACACCCTCACTGCCGACCTGCAGAGAGTCACATGACGTCACATCACGGTGACCTGCCTGAGACTTCACTTCTGTTACTATCATGCACAACACACACACACCCTCACTGCCGACCTGCAGAGAGTCACATGACGTCACATCACGGTGACCTGCCTGAGACTTCACTTCTGTTACTATCATGCACAACACACACACACCCTCACTGCCGACCTGCAGAGAGTCACATGACGTCACATCACGGTGACCTGCCTGAGACTTCACTTCTGTTACTATCATGCACAACACACACACACACACACACACACACACACACACACACACACACACACACACACACACACACACACACACACACACACACACACACACACACACACACACACACACACACACACACACACACACACACACACACACACACACACACACACACACACACACGCAGAGTCACATGACATCACAGTGACGTGCCTGAGACTTCACTTCTGTTACTATCATGCACACACACACGCACACACTCAAATCATATGGATTTTTTCATTACTGATTAATCTGCCAATATTTTCTCAGATTGATTGATTAATCAAACAAAGAAAAATATAAAATGTCAACATTGGAGTAGCAGGTACGAGCAAATGTTTGGCTTGAAAGAAAATATCTCAAATGAGAGTAAAATCCTACTCGATTATCAAAAATGTCATAAAAAGAGGGCCCAAGAATAAGGGCCCTCTGGATCAAACTCTAAAATAACTATATTGAAAAAGACAGAGAAAATAATGATTGGCTAAATTGCACTGAAATACACAATAAACACACCAACAAGGACAACCTGGGATTGCTGGAGAGCAGCGATGGCGTGTGGTTGAGAAGTTGTCGGAAACGAGTCTCGAAGGCCTGACCGATGCTGTTGATGACCTCACCGGCACGACCCCTCGGACACTCCAGGATGTGACATGCTGTCAGGGAGAGAGAGGGGGGGGAGGAGAGGGAGTGGGAGAGAGAGGGATGGGGGAGGGAGAGAGAGAGAGAGAAAGAGAGAGAGAGGGAGGGATGGGGGAGAGAGAGAGAGAAAGGGGAAGAGGAAGGGAGAGAGGGGGAGAGATCAAGAGAGAGACATGTCTTTATCCATAATAATGACAGTTTAAAGGTTGTCTGTTTACACAATAAAGGTCGTAATACAGAGCTCATCATAATGTGAAATTAAACTGCTCTACCTCTCTGATTGACGAGGTCCTTGGCAACATAAGCGATGTAATCAGCCATGTCCTGCAAACAATTAGGGAGAAAGATTATAACAAGAAAACTATGAAAGCCTTGTTGAACACTGTGGCCACAGATGGCAACTGAAGTAGCAAGCGTGTTAAATTGAGTAATGTGCCATTTATTACCCCAAAATTCCACTT
>NC_046968.1:23619447-23651947 GCF_009769545.1 Cyclopterus lumpus
GCCTGACTTCTATTGGCCGTGAGCTCCAGCAGAGCAGACTCTATAGGCCGGAGGCAGGATGAGTAAGACCACTCATGAAGACCGGACTCAAATCAATATGTATGTGTGTGTGTGTGTGTGTGTGTGTGAGTGTGTAATGTATGTATGCGTGTGCTTGTTTATGAAGGACAATCAAACAGTCCGTTCTCATTTCCATCAGTGGTCAGCTCACAGGCCCTGCTCTTAATCACCCATGCAGACACACCTCCGGTTCTAGGACAGCTTTGGCTCTGCTGATACCGGATACATTCACACACACGCACACACACGTACACACACACACAAGCAGAGCAGAGAGCCAGGATGAGTCACTACTGCCTACACAGGAAGCTCTATCTGAGAGGGAGGGGATGAACGTACGAGAGTGAGTGTGATGGTGTGGATAAAGCTCAGGGAGACAGAGTGTTTCTATGTGTGTTTGCATCCTTTATTCACATGCACGTGTTTTTGTGTTGGCACTATTGGGAATTAAACTGCGTACCTCAACTGATCCTGGATATGGGGTTAGCTGCACTATTTTGCGTAGTGGAAAGTGAAGAAGCTTTACACGAACAACCGATCGATATTTAAGTAATAAAACATTGGCAAATTGTGAAAAAAGTGAAAAACAAAGATAATGTAAGCAACTCTTAGCAGCCGTCTGCTTCACAACCTCATTTCTGTTTGTGCACATCCGGGTGTATACATGCACTGTTATTAGGTCGCGTGTGATAGGTACCTTGATGTGATGGTGAACCTTCCTGCTCGCCGTCCCCACCACTGTACAGTCGTCAGCTGCTGGGGAAGTCTTCAAAAGGCACAGACTGTGTCTGTGCTGTGAGCAGTGAGGACACTCGGGGGTCCAGGGGAGGCTGGTAATCCGATGCAGGGTGATTGGTCTTTTTGTGCAGCGCAGAGCGGAGTGAGTCAGGCCGGTGGATGGGGGCACATTGAGGGACGGTTGGCTACAACATCTCTGATCAGGCCCCGAGCCCCATGAGGGTCTGTCCGTGTGTCCATTAATGGTTCTGTCCCGGTCTGAGTTTGTCTTTCCCCTCAGGCCCCGCAGGGAAATTGGACTTTGCAGTCGGATGTTGGCCACGCGGGGGATGAAGTCCCTCAGGGTGGACGGCCCGTGGTGCGTCGGCGCTCCGGGATCCAGCTGTGCAAAATCAGAGTCGAGGCAAAGGTCCCTCTTTGAGGGCCGCATTCTTTGGGGCCGATCCTCCAGGGACGTCAGCGAATCGTTGCGCAGGCGACTGTATTTGGTGCGCTTCAGCATGCCTGGAGAAGATGAAACAGTAAAAAGTGACAATCAGATGTCCGGAAAAAGTGATTATTTTTAAATTGTACCGATCGTGTCTGTAAAGACTACAAAAGAGATGAGCTACCTGGGAAGAGTCCTGTCTGAGATTTGAACCTGGGTGAGGTTTGCGCTCTCATAATCAAGAAACTGCACGAAGAAGAGCACTAGGACACAGCAGAACCAAAATAGGAATTCACAGTTGTTACATTCAGAGATTTGATTCAATCCCATGGATGCAACGACAGATAGCCGAGAACAAGAGAGGCACGAAATGCAATAAGTTGATCATCTCAGTTCGATCCTCTGATCTTTGGGAAATGATCTAAGCGTCCGGGCGTCCCTCAGATTATTACCGTACGTTACAGTAGATTCAACTCACCAGCGTGGGACAGGGGAGTCCAGTGTGGTCCAAAGTCCAGTGTGCTCCGCTCTAGTCATGCCGAGTACAGTCCCACTATAGCGACCCGTACACTTTCTCCAGTCAGTTGCCAGGCTTCCAGCTCTGCCTCTACATCAACTTTCCTCCCCTCTGTCTCTTCTCTCTGAGGCACAGCGGAATTGTGCAGCTTTTATGAATGAACTTTTCTCTTTTTTGATTTTTTTATGAATGAGAGGCTCTCGCTCACTTCCTCTGTCTCTCTCTCTCTATGACGGTGCATGCAGATGAATGTGTGAATGGAGCGGAGGAGAGATTGACAGACGGCCCCTAAGGCTCTCACCCCCTCCCTCACCCATAAACTACCATCCAATCACAGGCGGGTAGGGTGACTCATGCTGTACACACACACACACACACACACACACACACACACACACACACACACACACACTTAATACACTGAGGCAGAGCCAATACAGTACATGAGTGCCTCACCTCAGAGATGCTGTTAAAGTGTGATATTAATACGCTTCCTTTGCCCCTAAAAATGTTTTCTCAGAATCTGAGAAAGTAAGGGGTTGACGTCTTTTGTGGAAAGTGACCTGATTTACACAATAATACATGCCATAGTGTAGCTCATGCTTTTGATATTCAAATGACCTGCATGGACACACAAGAGGAAGGGCACAGAACTAAAACATTTGCATTTCCCTTTGAGTCGAATCAGAGCCGACTAAAGAGTGCTTTACACGTTGCACTTATTACTGATTAAAAGATTGATATCTAAACAGAGAAGTGCAGATGAAGTACTTCCAGACTTCAGCCTGGAATAGAAGAATATATATTTCTGAATGCAGGATTTTTCTTCAAAACGAATAATTTAATTAGAGATCATTTGTCAACTGCATACGATATGATAATAAGCTGGATGTGACGACATGAAGAGAAGTCTTCCAAGTCTGGGTGCATGAAACAGCGTACGTCAGAGTTTTGTCCCTTCCTACTGGTGGTTTAGTGAAACTGCAATATTGGCCCAGAAACAATTATTTTGTAAATCAATTATCTGAAGACTAGTTTCTCGATTAAATTAAGCATAATTGTTTTTTCATGGAATATTGCAAAACTATTTAAAAAAGCAAAGTTTTCTTGGAATAGCTGGTTTTATCCAACAAAGAATCCATAATCAAAATAAATTAAATGTATATCCTATGCAACAAAGAAAAGCATTTTAAGACGTGGAAAGGGGAATATTTTTGAATTTCTCCTATTCCCCCCCCCCCTTTGCTACAATCTAATTGCTGGTAATGAACAGTGGATAGAAGACAAGTCAAACACTTTACTTAAACATTTTAATGATGTTAATCATCAGTTCATATAGGTTAAGAGCAATAACAGGATTATGAGAAACAGCCTATAACAATGTTGCTAATGGTGTACAGCCTGAAGGAGACGGTCTTAAATATCCATATAAAGACGAGGAACACGCTGAAAAAAGTACTTCATTGAACCGTTGTTTTGTTTTTTTTCACATTAGTTACAAGACCTTTTACCAGTACTGTATTTACATAGTGCAACGAAACACACTTGCTGTCAAGTAACTTAACTTCAAAAACACTTTGATGGACGTCATAGCAACCAAAAGCCGACACACAGCGTACTCGTTACCAAACTAGAAATACTTTCATGATCCCAAGTGTGATATTCGGGACGCACGTCGTCTCCCATCTCAAGGCTTCACATTGCATACCGCCCGGCATACTGCATTTAAACAGCCCGAATGCTCGTCGATGGGCTGAATGCTCTCCATCAAATCAACCATCTTCAAACTGTTAAAACTTATCAAATGGCTTTAAGAACTGGATGATTGTATTGGTTTTAATACAATCAAAAATCAAAAATCTCTTTTGTACACATGTATTTACAAAAGGTTTGTGCACGACTTGTGTGACTACTTCCAGGGCGACTCTCAGCTGTGGTGAACGCGGACTTTAGGCTGCTCTGTAAAATCTAGAGGAGCTTCTAAAAAGGTTCGAGCCATATCCGATACTTTGTCAACTTGGGTATTGTTCAACTTAATTAATCCCAGTAAACACTTGCTTGTCCTATTGGTTCATTTGATCTAAGTAGAATTTCTTTAAAAAGGAAATAGGAGGGAACACTGGTAAAACAATGACTTTCCAGTACCGAGATTATTTCATGTCATACATTACACAACTATGCTCTGCTATCTCACATCTCAATGTTAGATGTTGTGAGGTCATTACCAAGGAGACAGCTTGAGACCGCCCTCCCCATCAGAGAGCAACCACCACCAGAGGGAACAACGGGAACATTTCTCTTCTTTTTTTTTTCTGAAGCACAGACATCTTGGAACTCAAGACAATTCCAGTCAGAGGAAAACAACCAAAATAGTTTCACACAAGGCAGAATCAATATGACAAACCAATATATACTGTAATAGAACCACACAGACATGGTTATATACACAAAGCGTGTTTGGCTTCTTAGAAGTTAAAGTCATCTGAATCATCTGAACACAGAATGGGACACTTATTATTTGAACATTAAAATAACACACACACACACACACACACACACACACACACACACACACACACACACACACACACACACACACTGATGGCTGGGAGTGGTTTAGGTAGAAAGACATAACCCCCCTGACACTGTAATGCTCTGTGAAAAAAAAAAAAGAAGAAAAAAAAAGAAGCTAAATATCAACCAAGAAGTAATCAGGAAATGCATGTCTCTCATTCCCTCATGGAGCAAAAAACATTATTTACAGAGATAAAGCTAAAGAACACAGCAAAAATTAAATGCAAATGATGTGCTCGTAAACACATGCACACAAACACACGCACACAAAAATACTTGCAGTGCTGTAAACCTTCTGAGCTCGGTGTGAAATAAGATGGGAGCTGAAAGGTTCCAACCTTCCTTCTCTGTGAGCTACAGACAGCAGTGCACCATTTTAAGCACTTGCTCCCAGAAAACGTCCCCGACTCTAAACGAGTTCAGCCTCGGAGGAGGAAAGTCACACACACTTCCCTCTGAATTCAAGTGTAGCAGGTTATGGGCCGAAGGAGTGAGGGCGTCCTATTAAATTGCAAGACGAGTGTTGGGGTCGACGACTCTCCCTCAGACTGTGTTAGTTGTTGTTTGGTCTGCGACGCTGTGTGTTGGTAAGTTGGTCAGTTTCTCTGTAGTGTGTGAGTGTTGGTCAGTTGGTTGGATACCTGAGATTATGTGTGGCGTCAGGGGTTGGAGACAAAGGAGAGAAGCTGCTGGTTGCTGTGAAGAAGGATGTGAGAGCAACATAGGGAATGAGTATATGTGAGAGCAGAAGAGGGAGGAGGAGACATCAACCTGTGACCTTCTTAGCCTCCACTTGCTCTTTGCCCTCGGTCCTCGGCTCTGGGATATCCGCTGAATCAAGTTCCTCCTCTTCACTATGCCCTTTCTCCTCCTCCTCCTCCTCCTCATCTTCCTCCTCCTCCTCCTCTTCTTCTTCTGTACTCTCCTGGCTCTTTCCCAGCTGCAGGTTTTCCAGGGTCTTTGACACCCAGGATTCAATGCGGCTGCTGAGGGTAGGAACCTCCACAGAAATGGGCTCAGGAGTGTAGTCCTCCTCCTCCTCTTCCTCCTCCTCCGCCTCTTCCAGCATCCCGGGGACCAGGGTGGAAGTGGTGGAGGTGATGGAGGAGTTCAGCGGGCCCCTGCAGCTCCCATCCAGTGAGCCCGTCTCTGTGCTCTGCTGAGAGGCCAGCTCCAGCCGGTCGTCGACCCGGACCTCGTCTCTCTCCCCGGTACCCTGCGTCAGTGTCAGCGTCGGCGGCGCTGCTCTGACTGGCTGGGGAGCAGCGGCGCCAGGCGTGGCGGCTGCCACGGTGTCACCGTCTTTCTGGGTGGCTGTGGAAGGTGCAGGGCGACTCGGCTCAGCCTCTACAGGCTCCAGGGCATCTGAAGTCTCCACTATACTCCTCCAGTTGGTCTCTGCAGGAATTAATAGAGTCGTTATGCTCCATAACTGGGGCTTTTAATTAAGTAAAGGATATACATTTTTCCTCCACCACTAATTACAGAGAACCCTAAATAACTGACTGAAAATGAGACCGCTTACCGTACTCCTTTTCATTGACCTCTGAGATAGGCTCAGAGAAGATGGAGCAAAAGGAGATGGCAGATGCAGCAGAGTGGTTACGGGAGTGCCCCATGTGGTGAGGGACTTTCTTGTCATTCTTCTGAGCCTCCTCGGCCTGTTCCTGCTCCAGAGCCGACACCATGTCCTTGTAGGCCTTCCTAGCCTCTTCTGTCAGAGACACCAGGCGGTCGAAGAGACTCTGAAGGAGGTTTAACCAAGTTAGTGAGAGGCAAAAAAAAAACTAAATGCTCAGAGATGACCACTACTGACCTACAGTCAAAAGGGTTTTAGTGGATGAGATTGACTCACCTCAGCTCCAGAATAGTTGAAAATGCCAACCACACTAACAGGCACTAGTTTGTTGACACAGCGTCCAAGAGCTTTTCTGCCCAAAGCAAACACAAACGGGATCTCCTGATCCCGCGCCATGGCAATTACATTGTATAGAGCTTCATCCAAACCACCTGCAACATAGTAAACAATAAGTGACTCAAAGTTTAAAATGCTGCCTGAATACAGCGGGGTACTGCGATACTTTTATTGAATGGGTATACAGTGAAACACTGAAATATGGAGAGAATGAGAAAGAGGGTCTGAGCTCCGACAGTGATCAAGAAATAGGAGCCCACATATAAATGGAGCCTATTAAAATACCCTACACACACACACACACACACACACCGCACCATGCATGCCTGTGTGTGTGTGTATGTGTGTGTTACAACATTATTTACCTTTGGCTTGGATCTTCTCACAGTTGGGAGATATGATGACACACTTAATCTTATTCAACTTCATGTGCTTGGTGACCTCTCTGAGACCCATGACCAGGCGGCGTTTGGATTTGGCCTTGGTGGGATCCTTCTGGTAGACCCGCTCCTGGAAGCGAACCAGTTCCTGTAACAGCATGGTCACGCTCTCGTCGATCTCCTTACTCAGCACTTGGTTACAGTACCTGCAGAAAAGAATAGAGGTTACAGATGTTCAAAACAGTCCAAATAATGCTGCAAAATGTTATTTGAACAAATGTTATTTGACCAAAGTGACATCTTTGAATTGTGAAGATACGATGCAGTTGACCGAATAGATATGGTTTTAGAGTGTTGGTCCAACAAAACCAGGAATTAGATGGTGTCAATTTGGGATTTAGAAAACTGTGATGGCATCTTCTACTATTCTAAAAACCATAAACTGTCTATGATGAAAATAAACATTGAAGCCCTATGTGGCTTTCATCTTTGTTGCTTTGAATAACTCAAAGTGTTGATTAAGTTTACATCATCCTGCTTCATAGCTATCTGACCAGAGCCATAAAACAGCATGCATACTCCCAGGAGCTTTATGGTTTGGTGAAATATCTATCGGAAGATCGACGTAGTGTGGCCTGAGGAGCAAGCGTCCTGGAAGTCAGAGCCGAGGGGCGGAGCTTGGCTCCAGATGCCTTTTGGAAGCTTTAAATGCTAAATCTGTTTGAGAAGGGTGGGCTGGGACAATAGGCCTACAGCAGGGACAAAGCTGTGTTTGTGACCACTGGCATACATCTTTGCTAAGAAGGGACAATATGCTTGGCATCTGTGCCATACTCTACAATTCATTATTGTACAGTTCCGCCTTTATAAACACCCGAAAACTTCCAGAGTAGTCTTCTCACAGCCACGGCTCTGGTCTCGGAGTGGGAGAAGCATTTGCTTTGCTCACCAGTTTTTGTGCATTTTTGAGACATTTCAATGCAAGGGATTCCCACATAAGGTCGACCCTGTTCAATATTCTGTTTCTCGCTCCATTCGAGTACGTCTACTTACTCTCTAAAACGCCGGCTGTGGATCTTCGTGATGGCGTTTGAGGCCATGGGACTCCCGATGCCAGAGCTGGCAGGGGAACCCTGGGACACGGGGGTGATGCTATACGGAGAGTTCTGACTGGCCGGGGAAAGGGAAGCATCGCTGGGCATACTCAGACCATTGTCTGTGGTACAAAGACACAAATGAACAATGAAAAGGGGCATCATGGATTTAACAAAAAACGGGTATACATCTGAAAAGTTTTCACTTCTTAATAATGATTGACCCTCACCTTCTTGGGAGGCAGGCTCTCGTGCAAGATCATCAGTAAAATGTAAACTCTCCTCCCCATGCTCCTCCTGGCCTGAAGACTCCTGTTCCACACTCGTCTTCCCTTTCTTCCCTTCACGTTCCTTCAAGATGATCTATCGAAACAAAGAACAAAAATATAAACGTTTTTTTTAAAAAGGCATTAAAAAGATTTGCATGGTCAAAAAGATGTCCACTCCTTTTACCAATCTTTCTCCCACCTCTCCTAAATGATTAACTTAAATTATGAACCTTCTTCAGGGCTGTGGGCCGCTTCACTTTGGGGATCTCTCTCTCCTTCCCTCTCTTGATACGAGGTGCGGTGGAATCCAGGGAATTGTGTGGGGCCGAGTATGGCTGCTGATGACCCTTCAACATGGACGGCAGGCTGACCAAGCCTGAAGCGTGGAATGGAGTAGTTGTTCCAACTGGAGAGGAGGACAACAACGTTAGGATACAAGCAGAATGAGTAGGAGTACATGCAAGCTAAAACAAAATTAGGAGCATGTGTTTTGCGAGTTAACAAAATGCAAAAAAAAGCAACAAAAAGTATCGAATATCTGCAGTATTAACCAAAAACACAGCAAAACTACACAATGGGGCACCTAAAAACACTGAATGAGAGACTAAATAGGATATTTGCTCAACAATGATACATATTTGAACCCAATATTATCATGTACTGCTGGTTTATTTTCTCACATCACTTGTTGATGTCTGACTGAGTGAATGAATACCTGTAAATGACAGTGGCTTCGTATTGTTGAGTTGTCTGGCCTTCATAGCCTGCTGGTGCTTCTCCAACGCTGCCAGCATATCTCCCAGGTCCAGCTCCACAGAGGTCTTGCTCTTCTTCCCCGCTGCTTTGGTGAATGCTTCCTGTAGGGCGCGGAAAGAAAAAGGCAGAAAAGGGTCACACCGATGATCAGAATGTCCAGAACATAAGCCGGGCAGTGGTGAGGACAAGAAATTATGAAACAAGCCATGACATTCAGAACTCTCATTTAATGGCATGTTCATACCTGTAATTTCTTCTGTTCCATGCTGATTTCAGAGTACTCCTGTGCAGTGGCCAGAGCAGCAGCCAGAGCCTTCTTCCTCTGGCTCTTGGCCCTCTTGGGAACAGAGGTGGTAATGGGGATGGGTGTCTGCACAATGTTGATCGGGGAGTTTTCTGGCAGGTTATCCAGCTGTGATGCGTGGAGACACAAATAAGTATTCAGTAGAGTCAGATATTTGGCTGCATAGATACACAAACACAGACACACATTCTGCAAATATCAATGGGTCTGTTAAATGATGTCTATGATATCAACTCAGATGTGGATGTTTTCATAAAGATGGCAGCCTTCTTGCACAGTGAAACAATTGACGTCGTTTATCTTTACATGGTCGCCAAATATGTTTCCGATATGAATGGAATACAATCACGGATCTGTTTGAGATTAAAACATCTTTAATTAACAATAAAATAAAGGTCCCTTCTTCAGCCTATGCGTGAGTTGTTGAATGCAACCTGTGCCTCTTCTGCAGGTTTGCAATGTTTCCAAATCACATCGCAAAGTATCACAACATGTCAGTTCCATTGTGTACAATGCTGCATGATGTTTACATTGAATTGTAAACAAAGCAAAACGCCCAGAGCACCACACACAGACTTTGCTACTAACTTAAAACACTGTACACAGAATAAAGCTACCAGGAGGAGCCATCAAGACAAGATCAGTAACGCTTCATGCTGCTTCCAAGCGTCTCCCGGTTCAAGGCTAAATAAAATGCTACTAAACTCAAAGAGCGCGTGACCGTGGAAAATACAACGCTTCTGGATAAAGAAGGCAATGTGGTCAGCTGACAATAATGAACCAAAACACAAATCAAAAGGAAAATATGACAACGCCAATCTTGCGTAGGAAATGAGGACGCCATCATTTACCCAAATTCGCTGCCATTAGAAAACATACTTTTCCAATTTATTACTTGAAAAACAAATGAACAAAATCAAACATGTTATTTTAGTCCTGCAAACAGTGAGCACATCATAGCCCTCAATAGACGACTGTAATCAGAAAGCAACTTCCCCTTACCAGGTGTTTGGGAAGTTTAGGTTGCGCGTGTGTCTGGGCTGAAGTAGATTCTGGTTTGGTGCTGCGTTGGGCCGCCCCCCCTCTCGCCAGATCTGGGAATTCATCTTCATCCTGACAAACATGTACCAACAAAAAAACATTTTCGTACAACTGCCTTAAACAGATCTTATAATGAGTGTGATGGCGACAGTGCCGCGCTGATAATTCATCACAATGAAATTCACAGGAAGCCCTCTCTCACCTCAAAGTAGAGGGGCTCTGGGGAGACCTCATTACCAGTGACCGCTGCTGGCTGCAGCCTTTGGTCTGACTGGCTGGGCGGCACACGTCCTGGATAGCCACTGTGGAAATCCTGAAGGGCAGAGAGACGGTAATCAATTATCCTATTAACGCAACACTGAAAACGTTGTTTACGGACTCATATGGATAAAGCGTGCTTAATATCATATTAAACTGAATATCGTAACAGGACATTTTAAGACATCACCTTGGACTTTAAGAAACTGGGATGGACATTATTCACATTTTATAACTGTCAAGTGAGGGAAACATTGTAGAAAAGGAGACAAGGGTGAACATTCAAACTAATACAAGTGGCTCTGCATCACTGTTGGTAATATTCTTCTTGCTCATGAAATGTTCCCTAATGACTCATAATTGTAACACTACATACGCCAAGTATTTCCCTGTTGAGTCAGCGTGTTACCAGATAATTACATGAACCAGCCGCCCTCATTTCAGCCAATTAGGATTGATAATGTCGCACATCACCATTTTTATGAAGCCAACATTAGAATAAGAAAATGTTGATACCAGCTGTCTTACACCTGAGCTTTTCTGATCACCTTCTATGAAGCTTAAGTGCAACTCACAGGACAGAGCCTTTACGCCAAAGTTAACAGCATTTTACCTATTCTCATAACTAAATATTAGAGCCGTTGCCCAGACGTGTCGCTCCACTGTACCTGTGAGAAGTTTCTCTGTTCAGGATTCTTCCTCTGGTCCGCTCTGTGAAACTGGCCGTTCCTGTCCCCCCAGGACTTTGGGGTGGCCTGAGATGCTACATTTACCCAGGTACCTGCTAGTGAATAGAAGGTAAAAGAAAAATCTCAATTCCTTGGTGATATATTATATACAGGCTGCATAAGATATTTGACTATGAAAGCGTGGTGTGAGGATCTTCACAACATACCTGTCATTACACCAGCCTCGACTCCCTGTGCAACACAGAAAATGTGGAGAGGGTAGAGAAAAAGAGACATGTTGAGACATCTAGTGCGTGTTAAATGTACTAAAAACACAGAGCTGCAGGACTACGTTAAGCCGCTCCCATTGGTCTCGCCGCATTGCTGTTACACAAGTCCTGTGTGCTGTTACATGTCCCAGTTGTTCTCTCTGGTATCCAGTAAACATGATCTCTACCACTGGTTCAAAAAACTGGAGTACACTCCACTTAAACATTGAACTTAAATGTGAGTTCAGCCACAATCTGTCAAGTGTCCAAAAATAATAACCTACATGCAATTACAAATGCCCTTCTATGTATTGCATTTTCATTTTCATTTCTGTTCCTTCAGTCCTTAGACCTGCTAAGTCGCTGTTTGATACCTTAACAGCCTGCCATCACCAGCCTATTTAAATGATGTTATTTACTACTTAAGAACATTCAACTGCTTACTTCCTACCTGCATAACTATCTTTATTTTACACTTCACATGTTTACAATACCTTTAAAACCTCACCGACAGCCGAAACAGGAATCAATTATCAGTAGAATTATTATCAGATTATGAGTTAAAACAACTGCTATAGTCCAGTGTCTGTTGGGCCCGGAGCTGCTGGTAAGTAGCCAACTTACTGTGGGTGCTGCTGTATTCTCTGCAGTTCTTTGCGCTGCGCCTGCAGCCTGGTTGTGTTTGGGGCTGCAGTAGCCGCTGTCGCTGTCTATATCGGCCTCACTGGCGCCCTGCTCGTTGAAGTTTTCGGCCGGATGGGACGCCCGTCTTCTCTTTGTCTTGTTCTTCCACAGCAGGGGACTAGCCTGCTCTGCAGCGCATCTCCCTGACACTTCACCTGGGAAATCTGAGAACAAAGTACAATGTGTTATGACGTGGAATTAAATTGCTGCCATTGTTAACATACAAGTGTTAAAAAAGAAAGAAGGAAAGGCAATTAATAAAAAAAGGTATATGAAGCAGTGGAGACTTAACCACAAACTTGAACTGAGTTTACTTCGTAGGATGTTATTTAGGTTATATACGATTGAGTTATCGGGCTCATGAGCTTTTGCAAGAACTGAGACATCACTGCTGACATGAGCTGCACACGTGGAAACCTTTACGACTGGAAACTCTGCATTCCAGTTCTTTCAGAAGTTAAGAGACACGCATCATCAGCATCAACCTGTACAACTGGCCAGCAGACTTACTGGCATTGTGTCCTGCTCTCTGTCTGACAGGAAAGATTTATGTTCACAGGAAAGGTGCACAACTTTAACAAAGTCTGGAATGTTGATCACACCGTCTTCAGTCGTTGTGAAACTACCGCTTATTTGTTGTCCAAGGACAGGATGGAGCCTTTGCAACTAAATTAACTGCATTGTATCTATTCTCATTTCTTAAACCCATCGTTGTTCCCCTGACATACAGAAATCCTTTACTTAGTGTCCAGTGAGAGAAGATTCCTCTGGTCTGCTCTTTTATTAAGCCCCAGCCTACGACTATGGCCATACACTGCTACAACTAAAATGCTTCTAATCTTTAGTTGTTTGATATTGTAATTATTATTATTATAATAAAAAACCTCTGCCTGGTAGGATGTAGTTATAGCGTTGACTATTGCCGCAGTATTCTTACCAGTCTGCTGTGCTGCATCCACCAGCATGACCATCTTGGTCCGACCATCAGGCCCCAAAGTGCACACTTCCTTCTGCACAGCTACACTCCTGGTTGGAGGCCGACGACCCCTTAGAGGTTGGCACACGCCCAACTGTTGCTGCAGGAGAGCGAAAAAGAGGCAGGGCATGCTCACTAAATAGATTATGGATGTGGACGGACACTTTTTAACAACGTCACAATAAGGCTGTTCTGTACCTTTGGGAGAACATTAGGACGCACCATGCCTCTCCCCCTCTGACTGGCCATCCCATACGCTGGCCCCAGAGGCAGTGGTCTTTCACTGACATCTGCTGAGACAGGGTTGACCACTCCAGCTTGCACAGGATTTGCATAAGAGCCAGGGAAGGGTTGGTAGAAGCCCATCACCGGAGGGCATGGAGCAGGCATAATCTGGTAGTAGGTGTAGTCATTGGAGACGGGAGGTTGGGGTGAAGACATGATGGGGTAGGCCAGGTATGAACCACCGGGGCTGGGGTTAGGCTGCTGCCAGCGCAGCTCCCCTCCATTATACATAGGATGTTGTCTGTGAAGGAGCAGAGGGGTACACATGTTAAATTACTTTCATCTATTTTAGTGATTTTATTTCATGGTTGATAACTGCATTTTCACAATTTATGGCAGCTGGGGATTGAGGAGCTGACCAAATAAAAAATGTCCTGACATTATCAACTGAATGTCACTGCCCCTGAATGGATATGAAACAAAATATCACAGAACACTCCAATAAACGTTATATATGAAACCATAAAAGAAAGGTTGTGATGGAAGTTAAATTGTCTTTACATATCCATTTAGTTGTGTAAGTGTTATTTTTTTCCCACATGTATTTATTCACGGTGTGTGCAATGCTCTCTGTTTGCAGGAATGAGCTGATCACAGTCACACCTGTGAGTCCAACAACAGTCTGATGTGCTGGCCACTGAGCAACTCTACTGGAGCAGTTGGGGTTAGAGGCCTTGCTAAAGGGCACTTCAGTGGTGGAAATGAGGGAGGGGCAGGCATATTTATCCTGCCGGTATGGTGGATTGAACCGCTGACGATCCGGTCTCGAGCTCCTACAGCCACGGGTTATTCTATTGTAGATCTAGTTTAGACTAAGTGTGCATCTTTGTTGTGTGAGAAATAACAGATATTAAAAAGAAACTAAATTAACTCTGTACTAGCAGACACTCAATACTGAGAAATCCACATATTCAGTTTAAATAAACAGGATTGGAACATCCTGAGGCAACGACAGCATTGTATAAAGTGTTTTCCTTTTCCTTGTGCTAAATATTTATCATTTCTCAAAACATGCAACAGTGTTGGGGAGATGCATTAAAGTGCGTTCCACAAAAAAAACTTGAAGCCCCTTTAGCAAGAGAGGACTGACGCTCCCCGGATTAACATCTGTGAAGCTGCAGTGATGTGCACGATCGCTGGTTTGGGTGTAAACATGGTATGCAGAAATGTTGATAAGGATCCAGATGATATTTTCACAGCCAGCCTACTATAGCGGGCATTTCCTCGCATTCAAATATGGGGGGGGGGAAGGAAACAGAGGAACGGATGTGTGCAAGGATACAGCAGATCACTCGGGACAAAGGAGCCACTGGAAACACAGATTGTGGTTCCAAGTAAACTCTAACTCTGGGAAGGTTTCCATTCATAATTAAGAAGTCTTAAACTACTGCACAATAGCCATAACTCAATACACTAAGGATCTGATTATGGACACAGTGTTTTCCTATTAATAATAAAGTAAATGGTGCATTGAATAAGTGGAAAAGAGAGCAGATTGTTTTTTTTGGCCGGTTCAAAATAGAGACACTAGACTTTAGAACAATACCACAAAGAATGCCAATATTTCTTCCAATGTAGACCGCATCGGCAAAATCATGACATGAACCAGAACCACTGGAGCCATTCGCTTACCGTTAAATGGGACTGAAACCAATAGTTTTTTTTCCCCACCATTCCAAAATCTACCCCCACTAAGAAAGAGGCCGTACCTGTTGGGTTGATTCTCCTGGACGAAAGGGTAGCAGGTGATGAGGTAGCTGGGTATGGGAGTGGTTTCCACCCCTCCACCGCCTCCTCCGATACCTCCGCCACCTCCCCCTCCGCCTGCATCTCCAGAAAGACTCATGCTGACTATCGATCCTTCAAGACCGTTCTTCTGTGGGATGAACGGTTCCACTTCGGCTGAAAGCTTCACATCCTGCACGAAAGACAAAATGAACAGCCGTTACCGTCTGAAGGAAATGAATGACTATGTGGTTGATTTCAGCAAGAAGACGGTCCACGCCAAAGAGCATAGTTCTGTTCCTCAAATAAAAGTTGCTCAATGGATCACCACATTGTCCGCTTGTATTTGATCAAACCCACTATGTTTTGCCTTCTCCGTCGCTACACGATGCAACAGATCATATTGTTATTGTTGTTTCCATCACGCACATCAAATGGGATGGTTCTAGAGTGAAAGCAACAATTCATATCAGAATAGAAATAACTCCACCTCCATTCTTCCAGAAATGTACTTTACAGTTTGGGTAAGTTTAGTGAGCGCTCTCAAATGTCAACTTTTAAAAGAATTTCAAAACTACAATTGTAAGAGAAGATCTATGCACTTGCATTTTTAAAGTTATTGACTTAAGTACTGAATGTCTTGACAGACAAAGAGCTGTAGAGACTCTATTGATCAACCTCATACTGTTCTAGTTAGTTTACAATCCTGCGTGTCTACCACAAACAATAAACAAGGTGTGAGTTCCTTTCTTAGATCAAAGATGACATGACTCACAAATGCCAGAAGATCTAATCAAAGTACAAGCTATTTTTGTACATGTATTTATATTTAATCCAATGTGACTCACATAAACGATGACAAGCTTCTTGTCAAAATGGCTGACGATGAGGTGAGTCTGTGTACCTCAAAGCCAAGAACAAGTTTATAGTTGGTTTTCGGAAACATTTAATTTCACAATGGCTAAAAAACATTGGATATAGATATTAAGGGAAAGCTGGTGGTTGAGGCCTTAAATGCCATGTTGTTGAGTCACTCAAAGCCTTAATGACACCAAGGTACAAACACCACACTCACCAAAGTTACAAGACACCACCTGTAGATCATTTATGACAAATTAAGGACATAACGTAACTTGTGTTACATTTAGAGCTTTAACAGACTTCGACTGAATGCCACAGTTCCTGGGTACAACTTACCACAAGATATACATACAATCAAAAGGCCACAAAGAAAATCAACCCATAGAACAATTTGGTTTAAAAGAAATTGACATATTTGTGGCAGGCAAAGTCACAATAATGTCCTACTCGATGACGTCTTCTTTTAGTCAGTCTGGTTTTATGGGCGACCATATTTATGACCCAAAAACAGGGTCAACGGTGAGATTATTGTGCTTGGAAATGGTATAACAGGACACAGAAAGGCCAAAGTTTAGACGTGGGGCATTTGAAGGCAGGTATGGGACTGAAACACTTTAATGTGCAGTTCCATCCTACATGTAAAAGCAACAGGGCAATGTGTTGCATATTGTATTACAATGAAGTGATCCTTAATTAAGTCATGTGTAAATGTTTATCAGAAATGATAAATCATGTCAATATTATTCAAATGTTTCGATTTCCTTACATGCATGTCATTGAAAATGAGCAACTCACAAACACTGGGACGAAACTAAAACAATATTTAGCTTACAGTGATTTGTCAATATGTCAAGGAGTTATAGCTAGAATGCCATAACATTATACATTTTAAGTAATGATTGAAATATAATTTTCTCAGGACAAGAAGGGCAGTTATGTTATTTTCTCTCTAACGTTTTCCAGTCGTCATGGAACACCTTTCACACCTCATCGTGGTCCTCATTTGACACGGTGGTGCCGTTGGTCTAACCCGAGGAGGCAGCTCTGTGCCAGAGGTCCCATTCAAATATTTGGCTTTTTTGCAAAGGATGAGGAGAGGTGACAGGGTTTAGAGTACAAAGGCTCCCCCTGACTTCTCTGAAACAGTGGTCGGGGTGCCTGAATAGAGTCATCAGTGTGGCCAGTGGATGTCACACAGACAGCTATTGTCTCCCACTGCTACTGTCCGTGGGTGGTTCTCTCACTTTTCCTTAGCTTATCTATGGAACCCATTCGATCTATGGTGAATGGAGCCTGGTCTACCAGTTCACCAAAGAAGACCAAACTACAGTTGTCATGAAAGATGTCTACAAACCTCCAGGTAGCAGCAGCCTCCGTGCCCAGGCTGACACAGATGCAAGGGGTTTGGGACTAGAGTAGTTGGTCTGAACCTGTATGGTGGTACAGCACAGCTGATGGGGCGTTGCTATAAGATTAAGTTTGACAGGATAAGGTAGGGACAGCACTACAGGATGAGCTAATTATACAGCAAGCCACAGCATGGAGGCCTCATGTGCACTGATGGTGAATCTTGAATTATCTACACTAGCAGAAAAATCCAACTGTAAAAAAAAAAAAGTTGTGAAAGAAAACAAGAGCTGGTCAGAGGATCCATCTCTTGAATCAACCATGTGTGTCTTTGTCGTATCTGAGTGTTAGGAAGAGGGCGAGTGAGAATGGCTGCGATTGTGGAAAGGGAAATGAGGTCAGACCCAGATGTGCATTGGTTGGGGATGACAGATCTCGGATTGATTAGGCTGGAGGGGAGGGGAGGGGGGGGTACTGATCTCATAAACCTCTGTTTGTGTGAGCACTTACAAGTTATGCTCAAACACGCAGCGTCTGTTTCTGTATTGAAAGCCGGATGGGCTGAGCAAACGCATAACTACTTCTTTTTTTAAAGGGGGGATTTCACATTAGTGACGAATGTCACAACACTTTCAGGTTACAAGATAACCCGAAACATGTCAGCTGTGATGTCAGCCAGAATACATAAATAGAGTCAACGCGAACCGGTTATTCTGAAAGCATCGACGATGCGCCTCGGGACACAAAACCCGACCAAACTGAACTGTCCGCATTGCAAACGGTCAGAAGAATGTCACGCATGCAGAAGAACCAGATTCTCCTCTGATGAAGACCCACGAAACCAGTCTGCCTCTCACGACAACAACAAAGCTCTCCTGCACACGTTACCGAAACCTTTACGTCACGTCTTACGTTACCTCTCCAGAAAGTGGGTACCAAAACAATAAGCTGCAGCTATCTTGTCAAAAAAATAAATAAAAAATACTGCCGGCTGTAACGTCATCTGTCGATCCTGCTTTAAAACGCACCGTCAAATGACAGAGGAAATGTAGCTTTAAGGCTAACTAGCTGGCCAAGCTAACTCTTAACACAACACTGTCTTTCATAGATTAGCTACCTCGTAGAATTATAGCCATGGAAATGAATCTGAATAATTGTTGGGTGTAAAAGTAAGAAAAGACACGCGATTTGTGACAGAAGACGAGCTGCGCACGTCGTTTTTTTCGGAATAAGCCGCAGTTACCGTTGATTGTTTTAACGTTAGCATGCTAGCCGAAGGGGATAACTGTGACACAACACCAGCCGTTAAACCATTTGTTTGTACGTCAATTACGCAAAAAGATCATTTAAGACACAACTTATCACTGTTTTTTATAATTACATTAACGGGACAGCTGCTTTTAATAATATCGTTGAGCAAAAAAAGTGCGATATCGGGCCTCGGCAGCATTAAATAATCGTGTCTCTTCTTCCACAGGCTAACGCTTTAAAGCCAAATCTCTCCAAACAAACCCCCAGATAATGTTGAATTAAAATGACACGTTACCTTATTGTCACTAGCGTCCATGTCAGTCACCGACACCGCGACAGACTGTCATTGACCAAGAATTGGACGTCAGGATGTGGGCCTTTTTATTCTCTTCATAGTGAATAATAATAATCAGTGAAGGCTTAAAGAGGGACTCACACCCAGTTTCTACAAAACCGCTAACTGCACCCCCAAAGCCAGCGCCGACTGTTGCTGCGTCAGCTGGTTGCGCGCTCCAGACTAGCTCGAGGCTCCGGGTCGCTGCTGAGTGTAGAAATGGGAGTCACCTGGAACGGAAACCGTCGAGGCTCAAAACGCGTTTCACTGGCTGTTAAACGCACAGTGTCACGAGTGCAAAGGAAGATGTCTTCAAAGAATTCAAATGGAAATGAAAGAAAGATGTCTTTGTATCTCATTTGTGACAGTGAAAAACAGTTTTATTTTACTCCTCCTCACCAGTCACAGAGTTAAAACTGCAGCTAGTCAAAGTCAACAGAATCCTTTCAGTGCCGAGAGAAATCTGTTTATTACCAACAGGCAACAATATACATTAAAATATTGTGTACAAGTTTTCATACACATTTTGGATTTTTTTTTTTTTTTTTTTTTTTTTTTAAACAACTGAAGCATTTGTGTGTTGCACGTGGAAGAATCTGCCAATCAGGAACATAAAAAAAACAACAGAAAAATAAGTGCCAGTGATTTCCTCTCATCACGACAAAACAACACTTTGAACACGTTCTTGGGGTTCCTGGAGTCTTCTTTAAGTTGGTGGCATTCTCAAATCCTGTGCTGTGTATCTTGTCTCAGAGAATTTACTTGAAGATGCACAGTAGCATATTTATGGATGTATTCATACATGCCATTTTCCTTTTGTCTCTTGATTTTACATGCCATCATGTGAGCTTGCTAACAATGGCTTGGTTGAGAGAGTTCAGCTGATTTGTCCATTTGTCTAAAGCTGTGTAGCGAGCCCCTCCTCTCTTCTGGTAGTCCAATTCTAGTAGCTGGTTGACTTGGTCAATTCGGCCATGGATTGTGCTGAAAAAGAAACATAAATAAAGTAAACATTTAAACTACATACATTGTGTTTCAACTCTTTCTAGTCTTCTTGTAGTTACAACTCTGTATCTCATTTGGTAAATTGAGGGATAATGCACTAAAGAAAGTGGAAGAAAATATTTGGCATAATTTATTGAGAACGCCTAGTATAGAACATTAAAAAGAATTAACAAAGAATAATCCTGTTAACATGTAAGAGCATGATGGCAACAATGAACCACAATGTAAATGTTATTAGTATAGGCATTTCCCTGCAATAATAATCTGATTTTTTCCTGTCCTAATGAAAGTAATTTACGTCAGAGAATAAGAACAGCTGGGATGTGTGGCTGAAGATCACTCACAGAATTTCAATAAAATCTAGTAAACTTTTGACTCCTACCCCGCATGACTCATGAAAGCTAGAGAATGCAATGAATGAGGAACTGCGACAATTTACAGGAAGGGAGCTTTTTTTCTTTTCTTTTTTTTACTTCTTAGCAAGCACATGGGGGAGAAACTTACTTATCCAAGATGCACTGCACCAGCAAACTCTCCACATCACACACATCAATGTTCAGCTCCTGAAACACAAGGGGCAAAGACAAGACTCATCCTCACATCTGTTAAGAAGTATGTCAACATTGCATTGATCTAACACTGCAGATTCTGTAGTAAATGTTGTGCTAGTGTTGCAAAAGACCTGTGGAGAAAGTCGACCATGTCTAAGTATGTGAACTACTGGGTATATTAACAAATAGAGAATTTGTTAAAAAAGGATTAACAGATATCGTCCATGTACAAGCATTAGTGTTGACTGTCATGGTACTGAGACAAGCCTATGACGAGAGTGAATTACTTCCTCACATTGATGCTGCCTTCTTTTGTTAGTCAATTTAAGACACTTGCTTCTGGAAAACAAAGTTATCTACGTCCTTTCTTCCAATTATACTCTTCTCATCGATAGGATTGATTGGCTTTCAATAGAAAGCAACAAAATCAAAACGATCCGCACAAAGTCACATGGCCCTCAGTGCAAATGCTTGTCTAATAATATTCAAAGAGGAAAGACAAGAGAGAAAGTCACTGGACAGGATATGGTTGGATCACATGGACATACCTTAGAAATGAAAGGGATGTGTATTCTCGTGTACGGTTTGATGAGTTTGATAAGTACTTGAGTTCTAATGTTCCGCAGGAGCTCTGAAACAGAATCAATGATAATCTTATCTCACTGTTTCTCCAATACATTTATCACGCAATGTGGACTGCATTCATGTTCACCGCTCACCTTCTATGTGCTCTCTAATGAAGGGGTCGTCCATTATGTTACTGTGATTTGTTTTCAAGATTTTCTCAAATTCAGTGATGTCATTGTTCTGGTAGGCGCTGGAAGAAAAAACAAAACAAAAAAAACAATCAGTGTTGTTAGACCACATACAATGCGTTTCCGTGAACCACAAAAAAACTCATCCTGATAGCTGTGAAACACATTTCAAAATATTAGATCTTTTTGTAAACAGTTATTATTACAGTTTTGGGTGCCCTTTCTTGGTTTCTTGTTTTGGCAATGACAACATTAAATATAGGCATAGAAACAGTGTCAGGTATTTATGTTAACATGAGGACAAAAGAGAACAGACAAGGAAGCAGAAGAAAACTAAATGTCTCAGGAAGACACAAGTCATAATCAACTGGCATCAATCATTTCAAGGCCATTATTTTTGTTCATGTATCATTTTGTAATAAAATGAAACAATGCAAAGGATCTAGGACAAAAATAACGCATCAAACTGCAACCATTAGTATGCAACTGGGACACAGGGAATGAGACGCACAGCTGAAATACTGAGCAAAGGTCAATACAGTAAAAGCATGTGGGTCCAAGAAATAACAAAACATTAAAAAAAAAAACTTTCATTACTAGCACTCTGGGTCTATTTTCATAATTTTGGCCACCAACAATAACACTTTCCTCACAAGGATCAGAAAGTTCAACCATGTCCTCTAAGCCTATTGTTTTCAAATAAAGTGCAACAACTAAGTCTTTATCCAAATGATTTTGTTCATAATAGTTATGGTTTTGTCCTCACTCACTTCACAGTCGGGTTAAAAAAGCAGTAAATAAATAAATAAATAGCAAAGTAGTCTCAATATTCTTGCTGCTCGTCCATTGGTGCTGCTTAGTGAAACTGTAGCCATCAAGATGGTACAGAGCCCGGAATTAAATTGGTGAGTAAAATGTTATAACGGGTAGAAATAATGGCCAATTCTATCCAGCAAGACGTATGTAAAAGAAAAAATACATTAATGTATGCTTACCTGACTAAGTTTGTCATTGCTAAGATTTCCGGGTCATTTTTGTATGGTTTGGCCTGTGGAAAAAAACATGAAAAGTTACATCTGGCACCAAAACTACTTTCAGAAATTTATTCTAATTAGAAACCTTCTGGCTGTGCTTTATCTAAAAATGCAACACAAATGTATGGGGCAACCGCAAGTCTGTGTCTCTCATGTTTCATATTCGTACATACAGTGTCTGCAAAGTTATTAAAAGTAAACACTCCCAACGGTAAAATGACTTTCATACCTCTTGTGAGTCAAAAGGGTTTATTCCCGACTTCATCAGCATGTTGGCGAGGACCAAGTACTTCAGGCATGTCGTCCTTCTTGGGCTGCCAGACTCGTCATAGTTTTTAAAGGCCTCAAAGAAGTCTGTGTGAGCTTTCTCAAACTCACCCTCTCTCAAATGCATCTTCCCACCACACTCTGGTCAGGAGCAAACAAGCACAGGTCATTCAGCCTACAGTGATGTCAGTACGTCACACGTAACACAAAGCTAGACAACTGCATTATGAATAAAAGGAGATAAGTGCACCAATAATACCTCTGATAACTCCCATTATGAGCGGGTGAGGAATGGCAGATTTTATGTGAAGTGACTGCTCATACAGCGCTTTCAATTTTTTGTTGTTTTTTTGTGCTGTGTACATCTGGATCTCCAGAGCATAAATCTCCAACAGCTGTGTGCCTTTCTTCAGGTCATCCTCTCCATCATCCGTCTGTAATTGATAGAAATATACAACAACCACTTCTTAGATCAATTATGTGATCAAATCTACATATATAGATATACACACTCACACCTGATAAAAAAAATACTTTGGCATCATATATGGCAATACTGATACTCTTTACTTATTTCTTTATATAGGTTTGAATGACCAAGCAATCAACAAGTCCACAATATATTCTATGACATCTGCAAGGTTAAACCTTTTTTGTATCAGTAGAAACCCCAAAACACAATATTGCACAGACAGACAGAAAAGTAATAAAGATGTTTGCTTACTACCTGACATGACTGGTGAAGTTGCCTCAGGATCTTTTGCAGTTTCCCATACTCTTCTCTCTCCAAGTAAAGCTTCCCCAACTGCAAGAGAAAAGTAAAACAATTAGAATTTTGAGCACATGTTTTACTCTGAAATTATATTTTAAGACTGCTTAGAATCAATAAAGAGCCTTTCTATACCTTTGTGTTAGTTTTAAACCACAGTCTGTCATTTTTTGCATCCTTCAAAGCCTCCAATGTGGTTTCGTAGAACTCCTGTAGTAAATCCATCTACCAACACAAGAAATGCATTTCAGAGGGACATATTTAAAACATCCCTAGTGCCACTTGTAATTCCTGTCTCATATCACCTATCCCTACCTGTTTGGAGGTAGAGATATAGTCCAGAATAGAGTTGATGGACTTCTCTGAATAGTTCCTGGTGACAGCACTTCTGATGTATGTAAGGAGCTGTTTGTACCTGTTCATCATCTCTGGGAAGTTTGTCTATAGGGTTGAGACATAAAGAAAACAACTTCTCGAGATCTCATGTCCGGTGGGAAAGGTGTAAACAAATCATGGCACATCTTGTGGAGCCTACCAGCTTGAAGTTGATTTTGATCATCTGTTTCAATGCTTTGAATCCCCATTCTCCCTTTTCTCCTTCTAGTTCCAATACCTGAACACATGACACAACCAGTCAGTAAATCATGTGCTTTCTAAATAACTGAAACAAGAACAGACTACTTGTATTGGAGTACAACTCCACCTTCTGGAAACTGCAGAGTGCTGCTTTGGGATCATCCTCCTTCAAAGCTTTAGAGTTGTAGTACTGGTTCTCAAGGTCCACGTTTGGTTCTGAGTTACTGTCCTCTGAGTATTCCTAAATGTAAGCACATAATCATGTCAAAGTTCAAATCGTAAAATCCAGATCTGGCTAAATACATCCGAAATATTTAGCTAGCTAACCCGAATGTGGGGGGAACAGATCGCCCCTAAATACACCGGTTATTTAGAAACGCGAGCTCACGCCATGGCGTGCTATCTAGCGGGGTGGTTTGCTTTCCACGCCTGTAATTTAAGCCTAAAAAAAGGCAGCTGAACGCATGTACCCAAAGGTTAACCATCCAGAACGGCTAATGTGTGTTAGTATGAGCCAACTGCTTAAGGCCAGTGGCTAAAACCAACCATAATTAGCCGGAGAGGAAGCTAACGTAAGTCATACGCTGTCAGCTTGGTATGTTAGCCAACAAGCTAACTAGCTAAACAGCTAACATCAGCTAGCCCGCCCTACCGAACATTAAGCTCGCGCACAACTGACACAAACGGTTGAAATATATAAAGCACAAAGTAAAGAATTTCAGTTACAGATACCAGGTCGTAATCTTCTTCATCGTCGCACATGAAATCGTCCTCCATGTCGGACATCTTGGTGGCCTTCCTCGCTGTTATTCGGGGGGCGGGGGGGGGGGGGAACAGTCGGTAGTCCGGCCTGCGCAGCGACGGTTGAGGCGGTTGTGTGTTACGGTGGTGAGAGGCGCCGGCCCGCGGACCGTCTGAAGATGGCGCTGTTGGATCAGATGTAGGCGAGCAGCGGTTCACTGTGGAAATCCGTGATTGTGATATTAGATTGAGTTTAGGTTCAATTTTAACATCCAAAAGTAATTAATAACATAACTCTGGCCAAATCAATCACTCGATATATACTTGTTTTAAAGTACTGTTTATTGTTTTTATTATTTTTATTGATTTATTCTATGTTTATTGTTATGCACCTTTCACTTGGTTAACTTCCTGCAATGAATGGTACATGGCAAATAAACAACTCTGATTATAATTGCTGCTTTCATAAATTTCACCTTGCCGGATTAATAAAGTAACTATCTATCTATCTATCTATCTATCTATCTATCTATCTATCTATCTATCTATCTATCTATCTATATATCTGTCTGTCTGTCTGTCTGTCTATCTGTTTATTCAGTCAATTACTCCATCTGAGGTACTTACACTTTATTTGGGTATTTCCATTTGATGAGCTGCTTTTTACTCCAGTACATTCATGACATGTTTATAGGGAGTAACTAACACATTTCCAAATTCAGATTAAATCTGGAGATATAACATGATGCATTGTTACAGATTAAACTGCTTTATGCACATGCATCTGCAACCATCAGATTCCAATACAATAAATAATGAACAGGGGACATTCTTCTGCATAATAATAAGAGCTTTACTTTTTAATAATACATTTTCAGACCCCAAATATATATATATATATATATATATATATATATATATATATATAATATAGCTGCTGTACACAAATATATACTGTGTACATCAAATTAAAAACATTAATGTAGAGATTTGATTTGAAAACACGAGTGACTAACAAAGTGCACCAGGTTTATTTGAAACGTTTGATGATATGATAGATTTTACAGGCGAGGCTGCATAAACCTTCGAAAAAAGATTAGTTTTTTTTCTCACACATATCCAGCGGTGAAGGAAGTACTCAGATATCATACTCAAGCAAAAATATCAGCTAAATGTAATTAAAGTATTTAAAAGAAACAATAACACATTGATAATTGATTGGGTACGGCTGATTTTAATTACTTCGTATATCGTTGTGCATTTTAATCTAAAACTAACCATATTGGATACGATTATTATGTTTTGCATCTAAAAAATCTTTATCTGTAACATAACTTGTCACCATAATTGTCAAATCAGTAAAGATAAATACAGTGTACAGTACTCTCTGAAATGTCCACGTGAAAAGAAATTGGAAAGGAACAAGTACATCAAAATTGAACTTATACACAGTGCTTGAGTAAATATAATGTGTTAATTTCATTTTTTTCCCTTTTCCACTGAAAAATTCCCATGAACTCCATTTGTGTGCGTCAGATTTCGGTCGTCCCCCCCCCCTGAGTCAGACTCATGTCAAAAGGATTTCATGACGGTTCCCTCAACAATCTTGGCTGCCACACAGAGAGACCGTTACATCGCTCTCCAACCTCATTCCACATCGAACCCCGTGAAAGATTCTCTATTACTGAACGGATTACGCTCCTGTTCCGAAAATCGACGCAATCGTCTTGTGTGTCATCGAGTTATGCGTAATACGTTTATTTAAAAAATAAAAAAACTTATGAGTGTGTGTGAAAAACTAAAGTCCTTCATTCTACGCAGTCAGCTTGGACATAATATTTACAATAGCCAGATATGAGTCACCAACATCGATACAAGAGTAGGACTGAGCTATAACTTTGAAAGCATTACGAGTGTCTGAAGCTACATCGTATTGGGAGTGTGTTTGTACGAATGTGTCATATAGTGCAGTTTCCTCAGCACTATTATCTATCTTGTTATCACTTAACGACAGAGTTATTGGCATCTCCTACCTCAAGCCTTACTGTGGCTGACCAAAATATTCTAATTGCTCTCCATCAACATTTGGGATGGTGACGCGTGTGTGCGTGCATACTCCAGTGACATGATACAGTATGAGCACACCAACTTGTTGCATACACGGGATGCAGCAGTGGTGCGTGTGTAGAGTCTGTCAACATTTCATTAATCAGACGGGGTTTGCCTCAACACAAAGGCTTTAACGAATGAGCAGCGCTTCTCTGCTGGAATCACAAACACCAAATCAACTGTGGGTTTGAGACAAAAGACACATGGGTACTCGTACACTCTGATTTGTCATCACAACAGCCACTCAAACCCCTTAAATTATATGGCATTTGGCTTCTTCACATACCTGAAATACACAGTTATCGCCACAGACTGACAACCTGTCAACACATTGGCAATCGTGAAAGTATTGGGACAATACTCAAGTACGTGAAGGGCAAAGCTCAATACAACTCTATCTCAGGCCAAAGACTTTTATTTATCTGAGTCAGGAGGATGGTGTGATAAACACAAGTTCATCCTGTTTAACCTTCCCATTTAAACGTACTCACCTTATTTAGAGATACAAAAGTGGGGTATTAAGCCTTATAAACATCTCCGGCAGCCCTTCTCCTTTCAGATAATCTTTGATGATTCATTTGATACAATTAGTACAATGATATTATTCCCTTGGCATCAATGTATACACTGGGTTTTATAAGCCGTTTAATTTTTGGTTGCCAAAAACAGTTTTATGCCAAACCTAATAGCCTGAACAGAGTCCATGTATTCTCATTTCTGACAGTTCCTTAAACATAGGACAAGTCTTTAATAGATGGCCAGCGTGGCATCTGGCAGCTAAAGCATGTGCACCTCTCTCAGCAGGCTGCCTGCTTGTATACTCTGGTTCTCACCACTAAAGTGCTAACACAAGGGCGCATACCCGTGTTATAGTGCTGCCAACTCCCTTGTAGATCATTACTCATACATGCACACAAATGCACGCACTATCACACGCATAGATATTTATATAGCGTATATACCTTAATCATGTGTGCCTTTGAATGCACTGCCCTGAGTCTGCCGTTGCCAACCTCGCACAACCTACCCTGAGGTCATCATAGCTGCTCTCACTTTTCGACTTGTGCAAGATGCGTGACTAGCCTGCTTGTTTTTCTCCCTTCCTTTTTCTTTTGTTGCTGTTTTCATTTTTACAAGGTATGTAGAAGCGTGTCTCAATTTTATGCAACGACTTCCATAAAGTGGGGCTGTTATTTCAGATGAGAGTTGAAACAGCCACTGCAACCAAGTCTGCCCGCTCTGTATCACACGCTCGCGTGCAGTGGTTTGTGTGTGGTGAGCGCTCTGAGTGGGGTGTGTGGGTTGGAGGGTGTTAGGGTGCAGTTTTTTATTTATGCATGGAGAGTAGAAAAATACTATCAAGTGAACAATTTGATGATTTTAGACATGACTAACATTGACGTGACTGAGCTGAGCTCATCTGGGCCACTGCATGGTGACTAGAGTTTAGGACTCGATTGAAAAAAATAACAAAACAGCAACGTACAAATTTAAAATAATATTTTTGACCAATGGGAATTCCCTTTTTCGGGCGAGAGTTATATGATGAGATCGCTTAGTATACAGACTGTAAACAGGAGGAAACAGCGAGTCCATCTCTGTTCAAAAGTAACAATATCTTCCTATCAGCACCTCTAAAGTTATTTCACGTCATATATTTCTTTGTTTCATTGGTGCAAAAACAAAGTGCGTTATATGATAGACTATTTCTTTGTCGGGTGCAAGTAACCATGACAACAAATAACCATGAAGTAAGTGCAACTAAGTGTTTCTTTCCATGTGGAACTACTCCTTTAGGGCTTGTGAAGTCAGACATATCTGTGGTTTCTGTCAAGCAAAATTCCTACAGGGAGACATATAATGCTCATTTTCAGGATCGTACTTGTATTTTGGGTTTGTACTCAAACTTATTTATGCTTTTATATTTAAAAAAATCTTTTCTTTATTTTTCTCATGCTGTCTCTTTGAACATACGTGGGCTGTGTGTATTAATCCATGGATTGAATGTTTCAATATTTCCACAGTTCTATATACGCTTTATAAAAAAAGAAAGAAGCATGTATGTATACAACATGTTTATCTCACTTTTTACAATATAAGAGCTTTAAACTTTTTTAGCAGAGCAATCCCCCCTTCACGAGGCAATGATAATACTTAATTGGTACATTACAAGGAGAGTTAGTTGGAGGGAGTTTATTGTTTTTTCATGACAATAAACATGTCACAAAGTCCAGCCAGCCAAAGCTCTCCAGAGCACCAGAATATCCCACCAACGCTCGCTGATGGGATGGCAGGCTAACAGTTTGAAGCTGCACTGTTTTTATCATCCTCCTCTGCGGATGAAAATAAAAAACAGATGTCGGACAGCGTTTATGTCAGGTCCAGGACGCAGAGTGCAGAACGGGACTCTTCTCTCCCTCCTCGCTCCTGGTGCATTAGGAAATCACACCAGTAGACAGGGTATAGTCAGAGGACCTTACACATTTCAAATGTCTCAGGCTGGTTCACAGCTTCATGCTCATGCAAAGCAACAGGACCACATTTAGTGCCAGTCAAACAGAGGATTGGTGACCCTTCAGATGTGTTCATTAACATGAGGCGGTGTCAAATCCTTTGCCGGGCCGGATGCTGGTTCACGCAAAGTGGGGCCGTAGCGATGAAGTTACTTTCTGTTGTCACAGTTTTGTCCTGTCAGACTAAGCACCGTGATTAATGCCCTGAGCTGACAACCGAGCTCAAAGAAGCCACAGCTGTGAAAGTGCTTGTCAGAGATGGAGTAATAAAAACCTCCGCTAGTGCATAACTCTGTCACTTTTGACAGGCTTGCATGTATCTTCAGCTCCCATGTACTGTAAATATAGATCAAACACATTTCTGAAAGTTCTCAGCATGGCGTGCTATCGATGGATTATCGTCTTCTTCGTGGTCTCCTTCTCTTCGTGCAAATGTAACCTCGTAGTTTTATGTTCCGTATATTGTTTGTCATTTCGGCCTGGTTTGCAGCTGTCATGGCTTTAGTGTGCTATCTGCCCTAATGGTTGGAAAAGAAGATGACAACAGGCTTGGGGAAGATTGCCAATAATATGTATGGAGTTCTTTGTTGAGGAAAATCGTACACGCTTTACAATAAGTTTATACTATTCTGTCGGTAGAAAGGTTGAAGGAGCTGTATGAAGCTTTGGAAGGAAAACGGTGTTGTTGTTACTTATATGCTTTCTATGTGGCTTCCCGTGAGTCATCGACATTGATGGCTGTTCTTTGTATGTCTCCATGTGTTAGTGTGTGATAGTTCCAGTTTGATCAATTTCAGTACAGCTCTGATGTTGCTTAGCTCTCTGTAATGTGTGCTATTGAATATCAATACGTGTTTATATATTAAGATCAATGAGTAAATGCTTCTATGTGATCCACCTGTTAATATTTTAAAAAATATAGGTGATTCTCCCGAGAGACCATCCAGGATTCAATCTTCTGTTTTTTGAATATTGTTCACACACACCTCGCAAACATCCGTGGACTTGCAAGCTGACGGCATGCTGGCAGAGAAGGAAATATCTTAAAAGAACAAAGCAATAGAAAGCCGAATTCATGCACACTGTATAGATGGCAGAGTCTGTTGTAGTCCTGCGTGTCTGACCTTGTTATGTTATGTTGAATGTTTCAGTCTATGAGCATCCCCCAGATCAAATAAAAGCCCTCACATTCATCCATTAGGATCTACTTTGTTCATTCCTCAACTAGTAGGTCACCCATCATATTGTGAGTCACAAATAGTAACTTTCCATTCCATGGAACTATAGGGTCCCCACTGAGAGACTACTTTGATGTACCTTATCTGTCTCTGAGTGCCCTCAATGCTAAAAGGAAACAAATTACAGTTCTGGGAACGGCACTTAAGAGAGACAAAAAAACATCTTGATCATAGTGAGGATTGATGGCCATTCATTGGCTCTGGCCTTGTTTACATTTGAGACATGCAAGTGCCCATGTATGTGTCTTCCTGACTGAGTTAGTTGGTGCTTGGATGTGCGTCGCGTCTGGCTCTGATGCAAAGCCTCCACCGTGATCTTCCATCTCCCACACTCAAACAAGATAAAACACTGCTGTGAAGGGGATCCACACAGCCGTCAACACTTTAAAAAAACATCGACTCACAGAAATAAGTCTTTCACGGATCATCGTAAACAGAGACATTTAACAAGCGGCATGATTAAACCCACAATGAAACCACATTTGCAACATTTTAGGCAATCCCATACGGGGGGGGGGGGGGGTTCAGCATTCAGTGTTGTTCATTTTCTGTGGTCCCGTATCCGTTAGTTCCTATGGCTTAAGTTTAAGTAATACCGGAGCTGAAGCTGGGACCAATACATGGTGTATAAGGCTGGGGCTATGTTTATGATAACAGGGCCAACGCTGCATCATATGACGCTTTGCGTGCAGACGTTTTTCTAAACTCTAACTCAGTTGACACAACATTCACATTCAGTTGGCCTCAAGGAAGTTCTGGCAAACCATCCGACGGCTCAGGAAGGGAAAGCAGGGTCTACCCCAGGCTGTTCTCAGCAGAGGGGGGGAACTGCTGACCCGGACTGGGGACATCGTCGGGCGGTGGAAAGAGCACTTTGAGGAACTCCTAAACCCGGCCAACATGTCCCCCGGAGAGGGGGCAGCGCCGGAAGACTTTGGGGTGGATTCACCCATATCCCTGGCAGAGGTCGCTAAGGTAGTCAAAAAGCTCCTTGGTGGCAAGGCGCCAGGGGTGGATGAGATCCGCCCTGAGATGCTGAAAGGGCTGGACATTGTTGGGCTGTCTTGGTTGACACGCCTTTTCAGTGTCGCATGGGGGTCGGGAACAGTGCCCATGGACTGGCAGACCGGGGTGGTGGTTCCCATCTTCAAGAAGGGGGACCGGAGAGTGTGCTCGAACTATCGTGGTATCACACTGCTCAGCCTCCCGGGAAAAGCTTATGCCAGGGTGCTGGAGAGGAGGCTCCGACCGCTTGTCGAACCTCAGATTCAGGACGAACAGTGCGGATTCCGTCCCGGTCGTGGAACAGTGGACCAGCTCTTTACCCTCGCAAGATTACTGGAGGGGTCCTGGGAGTTTGCCCAACCAGTTTACATGTGCTTTGTAGACCTGGAGAAGGCTTTCGACCGGGTCCCTTGGGGGTTTTTGTGGGGGGTGCTGCGGGAGTATGGGGTGCCGGACCCGTTGGCACGGGCCATCCGGTCTCTGTACGCCTGCAGTAGGAGCTGTGTTCGTCTCCTCGGTAGTAAGTCAGACACGTT
Organism: Cyclopterus lumpus; assembly: GCF_009769545.1. NCBI lineage: Eukaryota > Metazoa > Chordata > Actinopteri > Perciformes > Cyclopteridae > Cyclopterus > Cyclopterus lumpus. The sequence goes on from NC_046968.1 coordinate 23,651,280, forward strand.
CCCGGTGGGTGTTGGCCTCCGCCAGGGCTGCCCTTTATCACCGGTCCTGTTCGTGACCTTCATGGACAGGATATCTAGGCGCAGCCAGGGGGCGGAGAGGATCCGGTTCGGGAGTCTCGGGATCGCCTCTCTGCTGTTTGCGGATGATGTGGTCCTGTTTGCCTCCTCGGACCGTGACCTCCAGCATTCACTGGGGTGTTTTGCAGCCGAGTGCGAAGCGGCAGGGATGAGAGTTAGCGCCTCCAAATCTGAGGCCATGGTGCTCTGCCGGAAACCGGCGGATTGCTCCCTCCAGGTGGGGGCAAACTGCCTACCCCAAGCGAAGGAGTTCAAGTATCTCGGGGTCTTGTTCACGAGTGAGGGTAAGGTGGAGCGGGAGATCGTTAGACGGATCGGTGCGGCTGCAGCAGTAAAACAGGCGCTGTACCGGTCCGTCTTAGTGAAGAGGGAGCTGAGCCGGAAGGCAAAGCTCTCCATTTACTGGTCGGTCTACGTTCCAACCCTCACCTATGGTCACGAACTCTGGGTCGTGACCGAAAGAACGAGATCTCGGATACAAGCGGCCGAAATGAGCTTCCTCCGTAGGGTGGCTGGGCTCAGCCTTAGAGATAGGGTAAGGAGCTCGGACATCAGGGGGGAGCTTGGAGTCGAGTCGCTGCTCCTTCGTG